>NW_017097038.1:55671-165736 GCF_001412225.1 Nicrophorus vespilloides
ATTAAAGGAAAATGTACATGCTTTAAAATAAGTATACTACCAAATTTGTAATTAATACCATTTTGATGAATCAAGCTATCAATGTTTATTAAAAATGAATGCTTCAAAAAAATGCAGCTTCTTCTTGTTTTCTCATATTAGTCAAGAGCAACGCAGCTGTATATGTGAATAGTCAAATTGATCATAAAAGTACATTCTCCAATATACAATTACAATAACAATTTTGAGTGAACCGTAATTAAAACAAGTGTTAATTATGATATTAGTATACTTTCAGATTTGTAGTTAATACCGCTTCATTGTAATAAGCTCTCAAACTTAAAAAAAGAAGGTTCAAAATCAATGTAACGTCTTCTTATTTTCTTGAATTATTCAACAACCATGAAGGACTGTATATGGAAAAGCTCAAATTAAACACAAAAGTACATTCTCTGATATAAATTTTCTGCCAGTTAAGCTAATTTCGTTTAGATGTAGTAAGTTGTGTAAGTTTAAAAAAAGGAAAGTCTTCATGTTTTCACGTAAACTAGTGAAACATAATTAAAACTAGTGTTAATTATGACATTTTATATTAATTATAATGAAAGAATGAATCGTATAGCAAATTAGTATATTTACAGATTTGTAGTTAATACCGTTTTATTGTAATAAGCTCTCAAAAAATGAATGTAACGTCTTCTTGTTTTCTTGAATTACTCAACAACCACAGCTATGTATGGAAATGCTCAAATAAAACACAAAAGTACATTCTCTAATATAATACCTTTTAGAATACAATAGAATACAAAAAATATTCGACAAATAGCATTATTCTTTTAGGAAAGAGTGTTAAATATGATATTTTGTATCAATTATGATGTGAAAAGGAGTCGCATATCAAATCAGTCGCATCTATAGTTTGCAGTTTAACGCGTTGCCATAAATCACATATTTGTTGTACGGATTAAATATGGAATATGTGACATAATGCGGTAGATTAAATGCGTTTATGTAAAGCAGTTAATAGTAATGCGTTTAGGCTCCGGGGTCAATAGGAGGCGGAGGTCGGGTATCCCGTATCTTACATCAATTATGATGATTCCGTAATCGATGTCCGCTCTAATGATGCATTGTCGGTCATACATATTGTGTGTCCTGTTGTCCTGCATAACGACTTGATTATCCGTCAAATGGACATTTCGCTGTGCACCTCTTCACTCTATGACTCTGTTAATACGCGAACCGTCGCAAATCGTTCCCCCAATTAACGCTAATTAATCGTCGACGTTTCGCAATAATTGGAGAATACGTACACATTTCTACCATTCCTATATTTCTTTTTATTGCACTGCTGATTATAATAATAATTAATTATAATATTTCAGCAGTTCAAATGTACTTCGATCGATTTTCGTTCACAGAGGGTGGGCGGAGCGCGTTCAACTATGAAAATTTGTGAAATAATAAACGAGCAATCGTTTCAAATTGCGCCCTGACCGGAAATTGCTGAATTCAATAAATTATCAAATAGCCATGGACCCCAACAACAACTACAACTAAAAAAAAACGTAAAATAAAATATCTGCCGTAGAACAACAAACAACCGACAAGCACTATTAAAATGTATTGGATTTGCGTTTCGAATGGAAATGCAATAAAAAAAAAAGCTTCACCTGGTCGTAATTTACGTGCCATTGTATGAGCCGATATTGATATGTTTTCCCATTTAAAAAATTAACGGTTATTTTATTATTCATTGAAATAGAGCACTCATTTCGGATTAAACTATTGCATCCACACTCTACGTCAGGTGCATCAAACTATTTTATAACACTTGATAATTGCAGCTGTTACTTCATTTTTAAAGTCACGTATAATAATTAGTACACAAATGAAAACGTGGCTTTTGACTAACGTGAAACAAAATCTCTTTGTATTTTGAATGAAGGCCGTTTACCTGTATTTTCCTTTTCTTTTCGTTTTTTTTTCTGTTGCTTTGTGTTCGTGTTGATGTTAGAGTACGGTCAAATTTCCAATATGTTCGGAAGGGTTCAGAATTTTTGCGGACATTGCAGATGCCCGACACGTAGACTTAAACGCCCAGTAGTCGTTACCAGGACAACGGTAATTTAACACCCCTGGAACGTGGGCTTCGACGTGTCTGCATGTGTGTGTCTGTAATAAAAATCCAGCGGAGGAATCTCTTAATAAAACCAAGCCAAAATTCTCTCCTTCATTACACGTTAGGTCACAGCTACATGACACGACTCGCATCCAGTTAGGAAACATCCAATGTAATATGATAACAAAAAAAATAATAACTTACAAGAAATTAAGTTATAACATAAAAGTATTTTCAATTGAAGTAATTAGACAAGAAAACTTGAAGATATTTGATCTCATTATACATATTTATTATTAATTATAGTAAGAAAAAATATAATTGCGACATCTGTGAATAGAATGAAAGACATTTATTAATTAACAGTCACAAAAATTATTTTATTTCTTTCCTTTAAAACTTAAGTATTCTTTTATGATTTACCTTTGTTATATAAAAATGATAATATAATCATCTTCCTTTACTATTAAGCAACTGCAATTAATTTATATAATTAACAAATACTAATATTCAATATACAAGAATTGCTTTGTTCAATATTTATTCCTATACAATAATTAATTAAAATTAAATGATGATTGTTGCGACATCTGTGAATTAAGTATAATAATTATATAAATATCTACAATAAATCTAGATTTCCTAAATCTATAAAAACAAATCAAATAAATAAATCTTAACAAAATTAAGAATTTTTATATTTCTAAATAGCTGTAATTAAATTTTATAAGTTTTTTTATTTTGTTTATATTTTTTTTGAGTTGAAGACATAATTGTATTGTAATATAAATGATGCTCAAAATGAAGTTTAAAATTGCAACAAAATTTGAAAATATCCAGAAATTTTTAAAATTAGTTAGTTTTGTAAAATGTCTAGCTTACTAAAGTATATAAAATTCATATAATAATGTATTACTCCCTTTGTCTAAAAAATTTGAAAGAAAATCTTGCAACACTAAATAATCTAACATATTTGAAAGTCATTACTTTTGAGTTAAGTTGGTATTTGAAGGCCAAAAATTAGTTTTTTTTTGGAAAAATATAATAGTCACTGCTGTATTTTCAAAATGGAAAATTTTAACCAAAATAACGTGAATTTACAAAAAGAAGCAATTGACTAATGAACATCGTCATGGTATCTTGCAACAGCTATTACAGTATATGAAGAACAAAGAAAAATTCAAGAATATTCAATTTAAATTACAACCACCACCGATTTAAACGATCTCGATTTGGGTTTAACTCTACACAATTAACACAATTGATGAATTGATTGAATGTGCTCAAGGTGCATTTAATAAATTAGATAGAAATAATCTTGATAATGATTTTATATCATTACAAACTTGTATAAAATCAATTATGTTAACATGTGAAATTCAAATAAAATTACTCATATGAAAAAAGTAAAACTTCTTCGTGAAGAAGCTAAATCTCACTTTAACTAAATTTGGATTACACTAAAATTATTTGTATTTAGTTATATTGTGATAATAAAATGAATTTAATAGTTTCTTATACTCATTTTTAGTTTTATTTGATTTTTTCGCAAAAAAAAAGTATTAAAATGTATACAATATTTTCGGATGACGGGAGTATTATTATATAACTTGTATACAAATTGAAAAGTTAATTAGTAAATGTCTTTGTTAAAAACATTGAAAATATAAAATAAAATAATGTGCATCTCGTGTTAACGACAATGTACATATTGGAAAATCCCCAATTTGCGTGTCTCCTTCAATTTAAGTGCCTTCCGGATTTAATGTTTACGTCTTGCAGAGTTTAACGACCGAAGCGAATACGGACACAACGAAATTAACAATCCGTTCGCAACAAAAAAAAAAATGGAGTTGAAAAAAAAAATTCGTCGATGTTTGCTTTTGGAATTATATTTCCAATACGAAGAATCGCGTGACCGAAACCAATATTCCAACCCTTATTATCATCCAATTTGTATTTTTTCTCCCTTTCTTCTACATAAATATCCTCGCATTCCGTCCCCCATTTTTTTCTTCTTTATTCTTTCTTCAATGTTTCGTCGCTCCTTTTCAATTTCGAAGCTATTACCCCGAGATTATAATAAATCAAACGTTATTCAATTTCACAAATCATTTTTAGCACGGAAATTGTATGCAAACGCAATTGCGGTGAAACCAATTTATTAGTTATTGGAAAACGTTGAACTACAAATATACTAGATTGTTTTTCGTTGTTGATCCATGTGGAAAGTTTAAAATTCGATCGTCCAGCTGCTGCTGCCTCGCAAACTTTTGTATAATTACTGAAAAACTCTCTCTCTCGCTCTCGTTGTTCAGCAAATAGGGGACGAATAAAATGTGCAAAAATTCCGAATGTCATGTATTTAATTTACAATCTAACTATTCTCGCTTTTTCACAAACAAAACAAAAAAAAACGCTAATTCAGTCCTGGTTTTACAATATTCGTTTTGTCCCAGTATCATATTATATTTTTTTTATTCACTTTATTTCTGTTTCGGCGTCGTGCCGTAAATTGTGTAAGTTGTGCTCTGCCAGATACGAGCACACACATTTACGAACAACGACTAATCCAATTATTCCATTTGTTCCTTGTCGCTTCCGACGCTCCGGGTCTCCTGAATTCTTTATGCAGCAGACAGCAAAACACTTTTTCACTAATAACTTCAGAACTTTCAGAATTTACAAAAAAAAAAATCAACCATACATTGAATTACACCAAAAACGAAACTATCCATTTACATTACTCAGTTGTCCAAAACGGAAAATTGTTATTGCAGGTAGAAAGGTCACAGCGTAATCCTTCTTTCTTTTTTTTGCAACCATTATTTGACTATGCATTAAGAAAATAACACGTGGCGCGACTGTAAAGATTCGAACAAAGAAAGTATAGACACTTTTATGGTTGGGTCTTAGTAAATTACTTAGTTTGACCGACAGGATGGTTCGTCCCTTCGAAAATCTGTTTCAGGTACCCCCACAAAAATGTCCGTTACTTCACAACAATTACTGCAGTTTCGTACCAATTCCAATACCGACATCTGTTTGTTCGGCTTTTCTATTGATGTCTTAAGTGATTTTAGTTTAGTTTAGTCTTCTACGTCTTCGTCTGGACTGCATCCAATAAACCATAAAGTTCAAAGAAACATGTTTTCACAAATTTTTCACGCTGTTTTCAACGTCTCACAAGTATTTTATCATAGTCTTAAAGATATTTTAATAGCTAATTTTTTTTTTTTTTTTATAATCAAGAGGCTAAGATTGATTCACTACTATTATTACTGAAACAAATACATTTAGACACATTATTTAGATCTATACCAAATTTGACATTTTCACTAATTGCGCTTCTTTCTCGACAGCAAAGTGTAATTAGTAAATATTAGCTAATACCATAAATACTAAAAGTGATTCACAAATTTTTCACGCTGTTTTCAACGTCTCACAAGTGTTTTATCATAGTCTTAAAGATATTTTAATAGCTAATTATATTTTTTTTTATAATCAAGAGGCTAAGATTCATTCACTACTATTATTACTGAAACAAATACATTTAGACACATTATTTAGATCTAGAACAAATTTGACATTTTCGCTAATTGCGCTTCTTTCTCGACAGCAAAGTGTAATTAGTAAATATTAGCTAATACCATAAATACTAAAAGTGATTCACAAATTTTTCAAGCTGTTTTCAACGTCTCACAAGTATTTTATCATAGTCTTAAAGATATTTTAATTGCTGATTATATTTTGTTTTTAATAATCAAGAGGCTAAGATTGATTTACTACTTTATTACGAAACAAATACAGAAACAAAGTGTAATTAGTAAATATTAGCTAATACCATAAATAATAAAAGTGATTCACAAATTTTTCACGCTGTTTTAAACGTCTCACAAGTATTTTATCATAGTCTTAAAGATATTTTAATTGCTGATTATATTTTTTTTTAATAATCAAGAGACTAAGATTGATTTACTACTATTATTACTGAAACAAATAAATTTAGACATATTATTTAGATCTATACCAAATTTGACATTTTCACTAATTGCGCTTGTTTCTCGACAGCAAAGTGTAATTAGTAAATTTAGCTAATACCATAAATACTAAAAGTGATTCACAAATTTTTCACGCTGTTTTCAACGTCTCACAAGTATTTTATCATAGTCTTAAAGATATTTTAATTGCTGATTATATTTGTTTTTTAATAATCAATAGGCTAAGATTGATTTACTACTATTATTACTGAAACAAATAAATTTAGACACATTATTTAGATCTATACCAAATCTGACATTTTCACTAATTGCGCTTCTTTCTCGACAGCAAAGTGTAATTAGTAAATATTAGCTAATACCATAAATACTAAAATCTTTCTTCTATTCACATCCTGAAAGTTTCACAACTTTTGCTCCTTAACGAAGCTTTTAATGAGATTCGGTTTTTGTAGACTTGTTTATAAAGTATGATGAATAATGTTAGAGAAGAAACTGTTAACAAACTAAGCGAAGATGAATTGATATTATTCATTGTTAGGATGTAGAAAACAATTGCGTAAGTTATAATGCACGCTACAGTCAGCGTGGTGCATCATTAAAATGATAATGTCCGATGGATGCAGCAAAAAAAGTTATGAAATGAAGTACCAAAGTTGTGTAATTGAAATAATGCCTGGAGCGGCGATTCATCTAATCCGTTTTACAATAATTTGCAGAGCCCGACGCCCCCGCAATACGTGTTTTGGTATCACAATGACCACATGATAAATTACGATACGGCCAGAGGAGGAGTTTCCGTGGAGACGGTGCCCGGTTTGAGGACCCAGAGTCGCCTGGTCATCAAGGACACGAACGACGCGGATTCCGGCAATTACACTTGCTCAGCTTCCAACACCGAACCGGCTTCCATCTACGTCTTCGTCTCAGAAGGTGGGGGTAATTGGAGTCTAATTATTTAAACCAAATCCGACGTTTCCATTAATTGCGCCCCTTTCTAGGCGACAACGTCGACGCCATCCTCATGAGGAAGTCCTGCGCAATGTGCATAGCCAGTCAGGTCTTCCTCCTGCTGACGGCGAGCCTCGCCGCCGCCTTACGATAGACCATCATCACGTAGACGACAGTCTTCTTCGAAGCGATGCGATACCGAAGAAACCTGCAAGAAGATCGATCGTTTGAAGGGGAACAAACAAAGAAAAAAAAAACAAGAAAAGAAAGGAAACAGGACCTCTCTTTTTCAGCCCCCAAGTCCCATCATCCCAGCAAGCGAAAGAAATGAAACTAATCTCTATTGTGCTGATTATCGCATCGGAAGAATATGAAGATGAAGAAGGAAAAAAGGGACCTCAGTGACTATTTGTGTATAACGTAAAGAAACCAAAAATAATAATGCAAAAATCACCTTAAAATTTCTCTCGATATTTGCACGTCTAAATATTATATATAAATTATATATAAACAAAAAATTAATTAAAAGAAGAAAAAAAATATAATCTGTATATAAAAATAGGTAATGAAAAACGAAGAAAAATCACCAAAAAAAAAAACAACATTATATAATTAAAAGAAAAAAAAACATAATAATAATAACGTTCTACTTCTTGAATATTTCAAATTCTTGTTTTATATATGATGCCAAAAAAAATAAAAATAAATAAATACAAAAAAAAACAACGGATGAGAGACATATTTAAAACGGAAGTGGATTTTTTGGGATTTTCATTCATTTTTGCTGTAAATAATTTTTAATAATAATAATAATAATAATTTAAAAAAAATGGAGATAAGATGATATATAAGGTAATTAGGGAATAAAGATCGTCTGGATTTTACTCAACATTAACTTAAAATACACTTAATAAGGTTCTTAAGATGATATTTAAGATTGATGATACAAATAACAAAAAAAAAATTTAGCGAAAAGAATTGTTATGTTTTCCGTGTGTTTTGATGAAGAAAAGATAAATGGACGATTCAATCAAATGGTGTATTGAATAATAACGCAAGCACAACAAAGTCTGATCAAGGATGCACCGATTAAAACATGATGATTGAAGAGACGGGAAATTAATTCGTATTAAAAGAAAAACAGAATTATAAATATAAAAAATAACTACGTGTTAGAGATATATATATATATATATATAAATATATAATATAAATACATTTATCATTCACTTTACCCTATTTATCGTTTCTTATTGAATATCAGAGGAAACTAACATTTTCTCCACCTAAAATTGAAAGATTTTCTTCATATTAGTTATTTTTGTATTTTTTTTTTCTGTTTAATTATTTTACTCGATTTTAGTTTATGGAGCTATATGTATTTGTATAAATTTTAAAATGCTAATATAATGTAACAACTTCGTTGTAAATGTAATATTTCTTGTTTTCTGTTCATATTTCACTTATAAACAACAACAAAAAAAAGAGAATAAACCAACACTAATTACGTTTACTTATCGACTGCCGAGTAATACATTTCTTATCTAAACAAAATGCCTTTACACTGATTTATCTCATCCTTTCTATCCTACTTTGAATTAACAAAATTTATAATTTAATTAACATAATTTATAATATTACTCAATGTATATTAGGAAAACACATGTTCTTCATAAATCACAAAATTTCCTGACACAATTTTTAGCTATTATAGCTCAATTTATAGAAATATTTTTTCCTACAAACTTTCTCTTTTAAGTATAATTAAAAAACCTAGTAAAATTGAAACTGAAATAAGAAATTTAGCTTTTCTGGTTTGTTTTTGTTAGATATTAGGAAGGTAAAAACTTTGATTGTAATAAATTTTGTTTAATAAAAGTTCAATTTGGACGTATTCATTTAATATCAAATATTTTTAATGAAAATTACGGTTTTTTTTATAAACATTCCAGTCTTGAATTACATTTATCATCCGTGTTTATTATTAATATGTTAAGAAATGGGTTAAGTAAATAAAGATACCGGGATTAGTATTGATAATTAATCAACTACAGTAGCTTCTGAAAGATTAGTAATCTTCAGTTTATCTATTAGGTCGAATTAACAATGGATTATAGGAACCATATTATCAAGTGTTCACTAACAAGCTGAACTTGCGTCATTAGATTAATTAAGTTTTACTTTGAAGAAGAGAACAAAAGGAAACTTTGGATAGGTATAAAGTTCTCAATAAATATCGGTAATAATTTAAGAGTTTGTGTACTTATTGAAGAGGACAACAAAAGAAAGTTAAAATTTAAAATTTTGTATTATTTATTTTCAAATGTGCAAACAATTTACAATTCAAACAATTTTTTGGTATAATTTTTGCGAGCAGCAATTTATTTCCATCGATAACTCTAATAAATGCAAAAATATTAAAGTAAACTCAAATAAATAATATAAATAGTAAAATTAAGATGTTATTGCTCTAAATGCCACAACCGTAAAACTCAGCAATCGAAGTTCAATTTGCGCGGAGTCATGAACATCTTCAATTCTTCATCGGTGATCTTCGCCCGTCTCTCCTGATGTTCCTGCACGATGGGCGTGATCGTATCGATGAGCATCTTCTTAATTTCACCGGTAAGTATTTCACCGCTGGTGTAATTCTTCCTAATTTCCTCGAGCTTCTCATCGTCTTCCAAGAAGAACGTCAAATACTGGTAGGCTATATCAACGTCGCAGTTTCCACCCAACTTCCTATGCTCCTCCACGGTGGTCTGTCCACCGGAGAAGGCGTGTTTATTAACTTTGTTCTTCAGTTGCTTAGCGGTATCGGTTAAATAGATGGTGGAGTTCGGATCGGAAGCGGACATTTTCGTCTTGGCCCCTTGCAGAGCTGGGAAGAAGATCGAGTGAAGCAATGCTGGCTTCTTGAAGCCTAACCTAGGGGCGACGTCTCTGGTCATCCTGAAGTACGGATCTTGATCGATAGCGCAAGGAATCAGACAGGGGATTTTCTTGTCCTTGAAGATATCGGGGAAAGAGGTGGATAAGCACGGAGTCGCCTGCACTGCAGGAAACGCGATTTTTCCGATGACGTCACTATCACCGAACCCAAAGATGCCTTTCACTTGATTGAAAGTCACGCACTTTTGTATCCTAATCATATTACGATAAAACTCTGGACGTTCTCTGTAAAAATAAATAATTAACAATAAAAACTACAATAAAACTCATTTAAACCAACCCAATGTATTCTAAGTCAGAGAAAATAAAGGTTTTCTTTACATCGAAACCAATTGCAATGATATCCTTAGCATTCTCATAAGCCATTTTCCTAGCATCCTCCAACTTGATATCTTTCCACAAGGTTTTCTCATCATCAGTCAGCTGTATCACTAAAGGAACATCGAAAACTTCCTGCAGCCACTTGCAGAAGATGAACGGAATCAAGTGACCCACATGCATGGAACTTGAGGATGGTCCTCTACCAGTATACAAATAAAAAGGTTTCTTTGATTCCACTTGAGTTAAAATCGTATGGAAATCTCTGTGCGAGAAAAAGATTCCTCTCCTCAAGAAATGGTGCACCTTCTTTCCAGTGATACTTTCAAAGCGATCAATCAATTCCTGATCAATTTTACTACTTCCGAAGCGTTCTAAAAGCATATCATTAAGTAAAATCATAGAATTTTCGTGATTGAAAACTTACTGATTAACTTAGCATAATCAATTCCGGCGTCCGATTTACTTTGCACGTTCCATGGATCGACGAAATCGTCGTCAGGGCTGTCCACTACTTTTACTTCCTCCATAGTCTTGGATATTTCCTCAGCCATATGGATTGTTAAATTTATTCACAGCCGCAGCATGCAGGTGTTTCCACTACTTGGCATTTAAAATTTGCAGGTTATGTTCGTTGTCAGAGAGATCAGCATTACCAAATATTATTAAAATCCCTAAAGTTTATTTAAAATTTAAATATATAGAAGCGTACACACTTATAACTTAATTAGATCTTTAAATATTACTAAAGGGAGGCCGTAGCCGTATGGCTATAGTCGCCTCTATCACGAAAATACGATACGAAAAGACGATCGATCCTCAAAAACCAACAAACATTTGCATTAGATTTATATCAATAATAATAATTGATCTCTTTATTAAAAAAAATATATATATTACTAATAAAAGTATATAGCAGGGGTGGCCAAACTGTGGCTCGCGAGCCACATGCGGCTCTTCAAGAGTCTTGTTGTGGCTAGTTGAGCCACAACAAAACACAAATATTATATATATTTTATATTATGATTGAGATTTAAAAAAAAATATTATACCAAAAAGTTTAGGTGCGTCTGCCACCCCTGCTATATAGTATACAGTTTGTATACAAAGTATATGATTTAAGAAGTTAACTTTAAGCAAAAGTTAAATAAAGTCTTTAAGATATATTTTAGTACAAATTTGATTAGAAGTTTATTTAAATAATATTAAATATTGATATAAAATGCGTTTATAAATACAACCTTCTAAAAAACTAAACACAAAGAGAAATCTATTACAACTAAAACATAATGAAATAGCAATAGATTCGATAGATTCTAATATCAAGATTCTAACATTTAGAGCACATCGACAAAATTAAGAAATTTAACAAAAATTACTGAATTATCATTATCATTTTTTTATAATATCTGCTTAAGTCACATTCTACAAATTTTGTACAATTGTTAATAAAGATATACCAAAGTAGAAAGAAATAATAATTTTTTTGAATTTATATTGCTTTTGTTTCTATTCTCATACAGTCAACCCTCCTATAACGCGATACTCTCATAACACGGTTTCCATACAACGCGGTAGACGGTTTCCATAGAACACGCTACGAATTAGCCTGGTTTGTACGGTTAAATCCGAGTTTCTTATAGCGCGGTTTCCATATAACGCGGTACGCACTCACCGCGTTATAGGAGGATTGACTGTACTTATAAAAATATAAACGTTAGAAGTAGAAGATATTTTTTTAAATTATATAAATATCAAATGTATACTTAAATCGTAAATATTATTTTAATGTAAAATAATTACATAAGTAATGACATTGTCTGGCAGTGTTCCAATCTAATACTAATTTAATGCAGGATGATTATATAAGAATTAGACATGACATTATGAAGATTTAATTAAATAAATCGCCTGTATCATGAAAATCTGATACGATAGGTCGTTGGTTCGATTCCCAAAAAAACAACAAAAATGTGTGGTGGCTGTTAAACCCGAAACGGGTAGAAATAGGGCCGGAAGAGATTTCTATCAATAAATAAATTGATATAAATAAATGTAAAATAAATAAATAAATGAACTTGTTTGTGTAATGTGTGACGATTATTTTGAATCGTTTAGTAGTAGAAAAATAATCAATTCTTGATGTGAATAATGAACAGTAATTACTATAATTAGAAAAATATCAATAAATTTAAATTTGTTTCTACTGAATGATCTCATGTGAGTTGGCAACAGTTTCAAATTATTTTTTTTCTTTTGTTGTATCGTTTTGAATCGTTGGCAGAATCGTAAAAAGTAAACAAAAACAAAAGCAGAATCAATGATCGATGTGCAAAAAAAAAATGTTTGGCGTTTAAATTAACAGTTAATCATCTCGCGTGTGAGCTAAGCTCGAGTAGGTGATCGGAAGATGCCTAAGAATCGGGAATCTCCAGTGACATTTGCGTTTTAAATGTTGGCGAGAATGCGGGCCTGCGGCGCTGCGGATGGTTACGATGCTATTGGTCGCCCCACTATCCGAGCAGCTGAGTTCTGTCAAAACATTCAGTGTTTGTTTGCTGCGCAAAGGAAAACAAAAGGTTGCATGGAGGAATAGTCGGATAGCGAGCATAGGTTGTAGTATTTTTCGTTATTGGAAGGTCTTCAGTGTTAGGTGAGGACAGACGAAGGTGTCCAAGATCATGGTGGGTATTTCGGACTCCGTAAAGCAGAATATCTGCGCATATATCCTGCAGAGATATTGTGGAAAGTACTTCGAGAAGAAGATAACCAGGAATCAGCTGTCTCTGGAAATCTTAACAGGCACAGGCACCGTCGAAGATATCAGCCTGAACATTAAGGTGAGTTTACGCCACTATCTCTAATCAACTTTCTAAAGCTTTTACTTCAAGATCATTTACTCTCCTTCGATTGTCTACAATTGTTATTGTTATTTTCACGCGTTTTCTTTTGCATGACATTGACACGTGCGTTTAATCATTTACAAACAATATATATATATACATACACTGTTATAGATGTAGTTACATGCACTTCCTTATTCAACGTACAGTTACGTTACGTCTCCCTCTCGAACGCTGCTCTTTAACTACACAGACTATTTCGCAACAGGCACCAAAACAATCGCCTTTGTTTGTTTACCATCATGCCCGATCGATATTCGTCTCCGTCGAATTTTAAATGTCTCCGAAGAATTGATGCATTCAACTGTTTTATCTGCACTTGTTTTTCGAACACACTTGATTCTGCGATTGCATTTCGCAATACCTCTTGACAGCCACGTCCTTTGTTTACATCTGTCCGCATCCATAAATCATTCGATGATTTATTTTTGTTCTCCATACGTATTTACTCTGAACAAGCAGCAAGTTGGAAGATTCTTTCACAGTTTCACCGTTAATTCCTTACACAGGAATTCACCCGTTCCTAACGATAATAATCGTTGCGTTGATTAAGGTTTTCCTTCGTCTTTGTTTTTGTCTACATCTGAATCATTGTTTTGTTTTCGTATTAGTAATTCATTCAAATTTATTCCGCTTATTTAATACACACACTACGTATTCCAAATACGTCGTAACAAACGAAATATTGGCATTTGATTGTTATTTGTTATAGCAAAACTAAATAATCGTATTTCTTTATTGAAATATATTTTATTACAATTTTTTATTTACATTTAGTAATTCAAAGTTCGTCATAACAATCAACATTATTTATATTTTCTACTCTTAAAACTATTTATTGCAATTAAATCTATAGTAAATTGACTACATATTTATTTATTTTTTTTATTTAATATATTAATTACAAAAAATAAAATGATTTGTAGTTAATTGTTTATTAGATATACATTTTATTTTCTATATTAAATCTATAACATGGAATATAAGGAATGATTTATAATTATATATAATGTAAAGTACGGAATAAACTCACTTCTTCCACTCATCTTATTTGTTTAGTAATTTGATAGCTATTTAGTTTATAAAACTAAGAATATAAAAAAGATATGTTTTTCTTAGATTTTCTAAAAAATAATCATGAGGTCTTTCAACTGTGCATTGTATTAATGTGTGTCAATGATTTTCAAGAAAAGGTCAACTCAGTCAAATGCGTTGCGAATTTACTGGAATTCTGTAAATTCTCAAAAATTGTCCTTAGCGATTAATTTTCCTTTCATTATTTTAGTTAGAGAAAAACCTCATTTAGTGCTCGTCAAATTTAGAGAGCGTTAATTGTGGAAGCGCTAAACGAGGCTTTTTGTTTCATTCCATTTCGTTAAAAATGTGATGAAAACTAATGTTTAACGTAAAAATGAATCTTTTTTTTTATAATTTAAAATTAATTGTATAATTGTACTAAATCTATTATTTTCATTTGTTAAGTCATTACTTTTCTTTAATATTTTCTATAAAAAAATAATATATTTTAGTTTAAGCTTATTAGCTACGCAACAAATGCGTTCTATTGATCTGAGGTCGAGAATCCGCAGTCAGTTCCTAAATATTACCTACGTAAAAATGCCTGTCTCTTATCATTCCAGGTTTTATTTATCGCCATCATTTACACATATTATTATTTACACATTATTACTGAGTTTATTTATTTTGGTAAAGATAGAAAAAAGGACAAAATCATAATTTCTATCATCTGACCTTAAGCAAACGTTCTCAAGGGTGTGATTTTAACATATAAAGAAGAATGTAAAGATTATTCAATATTTTAAAGCGAGCTTTAAAAAAATGGTTGCGTTTTAATAATTGTTATTAATTTCGTTCAAATTCATTTATTTTATCATATGATGAAGCAGGTCGTGGCCCTGAACTAATGTGTTAAACATAAACATTGTGATTGCAATGCGTATTTCAATAATAGGTGTATATTTTAGATACCTTTGTTGATGTATCTAATAATAAGTGGAATTTAGATAATAATTAATGCTGGGAAGTCCTGTGTTTTTCTATTTTATATATATGTTGTGTTGAGGACAACGACCCGCCTTAAGATATTTTGCGCTCCTCTTCATAAGAAAATATACGGTTTGAGGGCGCTCGTGGGCTGCTAAGAATAATGCGCCCCCCGTAATAAGAAAATATACGAGAGGCGAAGCAAAATTGACGCCCCAAAAGATTGGCGTGCCCAGTATCCCTATGGTTAGGGTGGCCCAGGATGACTGTGTTATTGATATTTTACATTTGCGTTTATCTAAATTATCAATTGAGTTACATAATTTTTAATAATTTGTCGTGGCCGACATTGTCATCTATTGTATAACTAATATGTATATTTGTTAGGGCCTCCTAATTATTACAAATCATATTTAACGTATCCATCAAATATACAAACGGATACTTGTACGTGATTATTTAGAATAACTTGTGTAATATTCCGAACGACGATTACACATTAAATCGTATAGTTGCGTCTATTGCATCACCACTTAACAGCCTTCTTCAGCCCCTAAACATTTGGGTAGGATCATAGAACTTGGATAAAGAAACGGTTGTATATTGCACAAGCTCAAAACTGATTTCCTTACCTCCCACACAGCCCCTTTTGGAAATGAACACATTTATGTATTATATAATTTAGTCTTAGGTAAGGGGTCGAATAGAGAATAAAAACTCCGATGTATACAATAAAGTTAATTAAGAATATTGCATTTAATATTCATAAACCCTTCTAAGACTCCGCAACGATGTAACTACGAGATAATCCACGGTGTCCAAGGATTTCTTAAACCCGGGACACGACAAATTGTTTATGCAGTGTATTTAGATCTTTTTGTTTCTTCTCACGGCCACAATGGATTTTATTATTGGTGAGATTCGAACTTGTCATCTTTCGTATCAGATTATTCATATCATAACCATTATACTATAAGCCGCTTTTCAGTTACATCGGAAAAAAAATCTTGTAAAAACTACAATCATTTACGTTATTGATTTTTTTTTGTATTTATTTTGGATTACTTTAACACCAATAAATATAATATAACAGTGATACTTATTTCATTGTATGTGTTGAATGTAAGTTGAGATGTAGCTAAAACTGCTTTCAAATTTAAACGAATTTGTAATTCAGAATTCTGGTGGGCGAATCCAAGGCTTTCATTAGGTCATTAAACATCATTGAAATAAGTAATGCTTTCTTTGATTAAAACAGGAATCGAGGAATTGTTATTGCAATAATGAGACACGCAATCAGTCAAGAGTTACGAATGTATTTTTGCTGTAACACTTATAATATTTTCCATGGAATAATTAAATGAACAGTTAGTAATAAATAGGAATAAAAAAGGGTGACTTTATAGAAATTATTAAAATTATTTCAAGGCAGTGAAGCATTAACTATTTATATTCTAAAATACTTTTATAGGTGATCAGTATTGAATTATTTTTTTTTATAAAACGTTGTTTTATTGTATTATTTGTCACATGTTTGGACTTTGTAATTACGCGATGAGTGAATGAGTTGTAATTAGTTATTATTATAGTAGGCGAGAATTTGCGTAAATTCAGATAATTTCTTCCTGCAACATGTGTTCAGTTAGCCTCGCGTATTATTTTTTGTAGTAGGAAGTGTGCCAAGCTGTGTACAAATGTTTTATAGTAAAAGTAATAAATTTATTTGACTTTGGTTCGGAAAGTTGCCAATTATTGTAACTTACAAGATGCGTTTTCTTTTTTGTTACAGGCTTTGAATGAGGAGGGGAAAAAGTACAATGTGCCCGTGCAAGTCGTCAATGGACATATTGATAAATTAACTTTTACAGTACCATGGACTTCAATACTTTCAGAATCCACGTTAATCGAAGTCCACGGGACTGTCCTCACAGTCCAACCAAATGAAAGGCCTGAGAATGGTGCGATTTTAGTTTTAGTAGTTAAAATTATCTTATTTTAATATTATTATATTGTTATAGTCGCTTCGATGTTCGAAACAATGTGGAGTTCGATGACAAGTTCAATGCAGCTAGCACAGGAATGCCTGCAGAAGGATGCAGAGACGGAGAATAACTCACGACCGATTGAATGCGCCGACGTGTTTTCCCAAGTCGTTGATTACAGTAATAATGTTACAATGTTCTCACTGAAATATATTTAACTCTGTTTTGTTGTGCATTTGCAGTCAAGCGTCGGATCAAAGTGAAATTTGTAAACACTGTCATACTACTGGAGCATGTTCCTAAGCATAGTTTAAGCGGCGTCGGTTTGGGTATTAATATAGACCTGTAAGTTTCGTGCGTTACGTAATGAATGTAAATAGCTTAAGGCCAATGTTTGTTTTAGTTTTGAGTATTCGGACTCTGCCGGTGATGATCCTACGACCGGGGAAGACACTGACACCGAGCAGAATAAAGGCTTCGTGGAGACATCGTTCACAACACATAATTTAAACCTTGATGGTGTAACGTTAAGCACGATAGAGTTTGGGAGCGAATTCCAGACTTTCTCCGAAAAATATAAGCAATTCTGTGATAAGAATGAAAAATTGGCGGAAATGATGGCCAAATCAAGTCTGAGCGAGGAGTATATGGCCGTGAATCGACACGTGATTCCGTTCGGAAAGTTCGAAGGGAGGCAGGAAATCAGGCTGCGAACGAAGAAAAGTAAGGATATGGAAGGTCCTGAGGTTTCCATCGATATCAATCTTGGAGCATTAAGTTTATTCATGTCTCCTCGACAAGTGTACGTTTTAGCGGAATTAATTAGCGGTTTAAGTAGTAACGATGCACAAGATTCAAGGTTCGTGTGTTACGATCTTAGAGCTTAGAACTTTTTTTAATGAATTATTTTTTTTAGTTGTTTGAATGTGAAACAGAAAAACATAGAAAAACCTATGACCAATTTAGATTATCAAAGGGTGGAGGAGGACTTGCAGCACCAGATCCATCCATCGAACACGTTTCAGGCTCCTGGTTTGCAAGGAATCAGAGGATGGTCGACGGGAAATCTAGATGAGAGCGATACCGAAGATAATTTTCTGCCGATGCAACCAAGCTCGAGTGGTATGATGTACGAGAGTACTACATCTAATATCAGCAGCAGTAGCATGGAGTCAAGTCTGAGCTCGAGTATAGCGAGTTCAATGAGCGAGGCGACGACAAATCGCTCCCGTCGTCGGACGAATAACATTGCTTTCGATCCGACTGCAGAGATTTCGCACTTCCAGATCAAATTAGCCTCGATAGGTTTAGTTGTTTTACACGAAGATTTGCTTACGTTGAGCACGGACAGCACTTTGCTCGTTTCGAGCGTGAAGCAGATGCAGAATATATCTAATGAATTCTTGACAAAAGCAGGTCGAATTCGGTTGGTGACGTATGGTAAGAAAACCTTTAAAGACATTGCGAAAGCTTTCGATAGGGCATGTGATCTAAATCAGCTGAGGCTGCTGGCATGTCCAATACAGATCGAGTGCAATCAAACCAAAACCACGTCACAGTTCTCTTTATGCGGTAAAGTGACTATATCAAAAATTGAATTATATGAGTCTCTGAAACAAGATGATAAAATGGAGCACATCAAAATATGGAATTTCTCCGAAAACACGAGTGTCGCTAAGCCCTCCTTCAAAATGAACTTTAAGCATAGCGAGAAGACATTGAAGATGGGTCTAGCTAAACGGTTATTTATTCCCAAAACAGATATAAAGTAAGTTATCCCATTCAATTCCATAATTGAATTTGTTTGTAAATTTACTATTTTTAGCATCACATTGGATCCTTGTATCTTTGAGATAGATATTACTTTGATGGATCGAATCAGCACCTTGCTGAACTCTGCACCTGTGTGTGTCATCCAAAAACCTAAAGAGGAATGGGGTAAACGAGATACTACCCTGGAGGATATATCCACCGTGACGACAACCACCGAATCACAATTGGATGTCAAAGTGTCTTCGGATCAGCTGGTTGTCAAATTGCGATTTCCGATTCCTGATTTTCGGTCGGCTAATGATCCCCTGAAATCGCCCTGGTGGAAGCGAAACGTTCGCGCGAGCTTCCTAACACTGCACATGACTAAATTCACAGGGAATACGTCCCTGCACACGGATCAGGTTTGCCAAAAATACGCGATGCAGGCGAAGACAATTGATATTAATTATCACGAAAAAGAGGGCGCGATTCCTTTGCACATCGCCAAGGTCGCGGTGGACGAGAGGATGTGCATGCAGGATGGTTTCAATTTTCCGAGATTCGTCCTGATGGTTTATCCTTTGGCTAAAGATGAGGTAGTTTTGGAGGATGAGCCGGAGATTGATCTAATGAATCAGTCGTGTTACGGCAGTTTATACACGGAACCATCCAGTAACGGACCATTCAGCTGTAAACGTGTTATACACGAGAGCGATACACCTCACGCGAAGAAAGGTAATTTCAAATAGATTTATTGAGAAAAATCAAATTTTAATATTAATTTTATCTAACAGATGACGAGGAAATGGTTATTCCGGGAGATAA
Source organism: Nicrophorus vespilloides (assembly GCF_001412225.1). NCBI lineage: Eukaryota > Metazoa > Arthropoda > Insecta > Coleoptera > Silphidae > Nicrophorus > Nicrophorus vespilloides. The sequence continues at coordinate 75,458 of NW_017097038.1, forward strand.
ACATGAGATCTCTGATTTTATTGAGACGACGACGCGTTCGTCGCGGATACAACTTGAATTAAGTTTACCCACTGTTAGTTTTCAATTGGTCTCGAAGCATATTTACGAAGTGCTTTACAATCACATAAGTAGTGATCTTCTGCTATGGGAACCTTCAGCTCCGGCCCCGACGCTCTCATTCCAAGCGGACAACGTCTTCCCAATGATGAACTATGAGTTGCCAGAGACATTTGCCATTTGTAAAAGCGGAATCAAATACTGTAAGTAAATTCGTTAATTGTTTTGTTTTATTCTGTTTATTTTTCAATATTTTTTTTTTCTCAGGTTCAGACACAGAATCGGACAACGATGATGAAGACGATAGCATGTTCCATTCGGTGTACACAGATAAGTTACATCAAAGGAAACAACTGAGTACCAAACCGAAGGGTCAGAGTTATTTAACCCTAAATTTGCATATAGGACAAGGGTTGGTGTGCATGAATCCGCCTATGCGAGATTCCGCTGGAAATGTAATACCCGAGCAGAACGGCGAATTTGCTTTGGCCGTTGATGATGTCAGCATTTTCAGCGTGACCGGGTATAAAGGAGATGAAAATCTCGGTTATGTGTGCATCCAAGCGAAAGGTGCTCAATTGCACCACTGTGGTAAGCACATCTTCGAAATTGATTATTCGTGCAGATTAAATGTTCTATTTGTTTGCTTTTACAGATATGTGTACTAGTCCAAGCTTTACACCGCCCTTAAGGGATATTAATTCAATGATGCCGAGGCATTTGCACTCGACTATTTACAAATCGGAACCAGGGATGTTGGTTTCAGCGAGGGATAGGGGAGGAGACAGAGAAATGCTATCTGTAGCAGTTAAGATTCAGGCCAATCACGAAACTCATCACGTTAAGGTATTGTGTTTGTATTTGGAATGTTGTAATATGAACTTGATTTAATATTAGCGCTTATTTGTAGACTGTTTGCGTTGCCGTTGGCATCAGCAAAGGGACTCTTCGACATCGTATGTGTTCAGAACCGAACAGTTGGATCACGCAACTCGTGGACTTCTTTAATGTTAACGATTATACAATACCAGGATTCCACGCCAAAGATGTCCTCACCGAGTTGCACCTGCATTTGTGGGATTGTGCCATAGACTATAGGTAAAATCTAAGGAGACTCCAATTCATCCTTCAAAGTCTAATTCTTCTGTCGTTTATTTCCAGGCCGTTTAACCTGCCACTACGCTCAGTAGTTACGTTGGGGACATTCAGCATGTCCTCGCATTTAACCGCCACCGCCAATACCTCAACATTACGCTTCATTGCCGAGGAGTGCGCTTTGTTCTTGAGCGAAAAGGAACCGCCGAGGAATGGCTATCCGTCCAACGGCTACGTAGATCTGCTGAACGACTATGTAGCTGTAGTGGATCTGGGCCTGTTCGAGCTAAGCATCCGTACAAACGATAAAGTCAGCGGCATAAATCCGCATTTTGATCTCAGGGCCTCTAATAATATTATAAATATTCGTACGTGCGCGGACAGCGGAAGGGCTTTAATGCAGCTAATCACATACTTTGCCAATGATGGTGATCTGGCGTTACCCGAGGCTGGTTCCACCCCAACGAGTACTTTTACAAGTCCTAGGCATAATTCCGAACCTGAGTTGGTCAGTCTCGATCCCCAACATATCAGTAATTTATCAAACAGTCAACACCAGGAAATCACAGACATGTTGGACGATGCAATGGAGGAGATCGTTACCGTCGAAGGTAATAATTTTGTGTAAACTTCAAAAAACAAATCTCTTATTTAATCAATAATTTAGTCGAAGGAAGACATGAGTATGACACTCTCGGCGCTAGGATATTCTTCTTCCCTGATGAGACTAAAACTGGGTCAGAACAACCTGAAGCGGAACCGGAACAAGCGCCGGCACCGGGACCAGCGCCGGTACCGGGACCAGCGCCGAGACCTGGACCATCACCCAGGCCTGGGCCATCATCGAGACCTGGACCGTCACCCAGACCTGGACCGTCACCCAGACCTGGGCCATCATCGAGACCTGGACCATCATCGAGAGCTGGACCATCATCGAGAGCTGGACCATCATCGAGAGCTGGACCATCATCGAGAGCTGGTCCATCATCGAGAGCTGGACCATCATCGAGACCTGGACCATCATCGAGAGCTGGTCCATCATCGAGATCTGGACCAGCACCCCCTGCTCAAGTTACCGCTGAATTAGGTGATGTCGCCAACAGATTAAATTGGAGCAGTGACACTGACGATGAATTTTGCATGATTGGCGATGAAAGCTGTGTAAGTTAAAAAAAAAATAAGTATGCGATTCGATAAAATTACAAATCTTATTATTTTACAGCCCAGAAATAGAGTTCCAGAGATCAATTGGCTAAGCGATGATCCATTAAGGATTATAGACGATCACTTTGAAATTCCGATTGAAAAGGCTGATGTGTTGAGACCACCCAAACACTTCCCAATGCCCGTGGAACGTTACACTCTTTGCGATATGTCCGTGATATGGCAGATGTACGGCGGCAACGATTTTAAAATCAAGAGCGACGAAAAGAAGGAGAGAAAGACTGTCAATTTTAAGGACACCGCTGTGAGCTATCCGAAGGACGGTGCCGTCACTTTCGATAATTTTATGCCGGATAAGAGTACTCCTCAGAAGAAAGTGAGTTGGATAATAAAAGGTGGAGTGAATCGGGATCACAATAAGATCGTCGAACTTAAACTGAGCAAGGTGCGCTTCCAGCACGAATTGTATCCAGAAAACACGTTACAAGCATCCAGGCAAGTGCTGTTCGTGAACGAATTGGAGATGCGTGATCGTCTCTCAACTAGTAGAATTAATAAATTCTTATATCAATATTCGAGTACGGATATGCCAAAGCAGAGCCATGCACATATGATTGGTGTGAGAGCATTGCACATCAGGCCCGATATTAATGTGAAAGTGCAAGAATGCTCTTTGAAAATATCGTTGCTTCCTCTGCGCTTACACATCGATCAAGATACTTTACTATTCCTGATCGACTTCTTCAATAACTTGAGTGCATCGGATAGCAGAGCAGAAGAAACTGTTTCCTGTTCCAGGCAGAATACACCCACGCATCTACCACCTGTATTGATGGTTTCCGCGCAAGATAAAAAGAATATAGTCGATAATACTCCTAAGGTTGATGAAAATTTGATGACGCTAATGGACGAAGCTTGCTGCAGTAGCAGTGTCATGATGACTGAAGAGCCAAGGGTTGTGAGTGTGTCTTCGGTTACTCCACAAACAGCACCACCGATCTACTTCAGGCGTGTTGTTTTCGCATCTGATGTTTTGATCCGATTGGATTACCATGGTAAAAGATTGGATATGACGCACGGTCCTTTAGCTGGTCTATTAATGGGCTTGGCACAACTGAACAAGTCCGAATTAAAGTTGAAAAGGCTGTGCAATAATCACGGAATATTAGGTTTCGATAAACTCGTAGCCTATTTTCTGAATGAGTGGTTGAATGATATTAAGAAGAATCAACTGCCAAGTCTGTTGGGCGGAGTTGGTCCAATAAATGCGTTAGTGCAATTTTGTAAGTAATCTCATCAAAATTATTATTTAAATATTCTATATAGTGTTTTTTCTTTTCAGTCCAAGGTATTAAGGATTTGTTCTGGATGCCGATTGAGCAATACCAAAAGGATGGTCGGATCGTTCGCGGTTTGCAGAGGGGCGCTAACAGTTTTACCACTTCAACGGCGATGGCAGCTTTAGAGTTGACTTCCAGAATTATCCATTTGATCCAGTTAACCGCTGAAACTGCCTATGATATGATGTCGCCCGGTCCAAGTGTACGAAAGGCAATCAAACCTAAAGGCAAGAAGAGGAGGTACAATCAACCGCAGGATATCAGGGAAGGTGTGGCCAATGCTTTCAGCGTAGTCAAAGAAGTGAGTAGTTCGCATATTATATTTATGTTTTTGGCATTTATTCATCGTTTGTTTTAGGGTTTGGGCGAAACTGCAGAGAACATTGTTCGTGTCGCTTCGCACGAACACGAACAGAAGGGCTACAGCGGTGCAGTGGGCGGAGTCTTGAGGCAGTTAGGACCCACTATTGTTAAACCAATCATTTTAGCCACAGAAGCCACCAACAATGTACTGGGAGGTGTACAAAACCAACTACTACCAGATGTCAGAAGAGAAGCTGTGGAGAAATGGAAAGTCGACGGTTAAATTAGAGGGAAGCAATTGAAGCGGAATATATCTTAATTATATAAGTTACATCTTTATTTTGATACAGAAAATTTGAGAACAGAATAATATTATAAATAAAATAATAGGTTTTTAAGAGAATTCGGCGAACAATTTGCGAAACGGAAGAAGATAGTTTTATATTTTATTTTCATTTAGCGACCTAAGTATAATAATAATATACATATATAAATATATATATATCTATATAAATATGAATATATTTTCAATTAAACATAGATCTTATTAATATTAACACAAAACAAAAAATAAAAATACTGATGTGATAGCTTTTATTATATGTTGTGCTGTGCGTTAGATATTTCAAGTTATTTAAATAAAATTAAGTTTTTTTTTAAACTATTTGTTTTTCTATCCTGCACTCAATTACGTCTTCATCTTTTCGTCTTCAAATCACATGTCAAAATTCACGTGTCATGTCAGAAAAAGTCAGTTCAAATGCAAAATCATCACTCATACAAAATCAGAACGGATGCAGAAAATCCATCACATTCTTGGACTTCGACGATGTCGAATCGCTATTCGCCGAAGCTGATTTGGCTGCTTTAACTGTTGGGAAACCTAAGAAGTGCGCAGGAGGAACGCAAACGTCTGGAGTAACACTGTCGTGCCAATCCATTGAAGATTCTGAATTCGAGAATGATGATAGGATAAAAAATATTTATTGTCCCAACAGATTCAAAGAAAGCACTTCAGAAGTACTTATAAAAAAGAGTTCATGTTGTAGAGTATCCAGTAAAGATTCGCAAGGATATGTAACTAAGGTAGACAGAACCAGGTCATCTGTTACGCAAAGTCAATCTGAAGCTAGTTTGGGTAGAAGTAAAAGCTACTGCTGCAATATAATTTCAAGTAACAAAACTAGACAAAGCACAGGAGAAATACAGGTGTGTACTAAGCAGTGCGAAAACTCTGGGAAGAAGAGGGAACCTATTATAATTGAAAAAAGAGTGTGTTCGAAGGATTGTGATAAATATGCAAGGACTATTAAGAAAAATGAGTCAGATAGTAGTGGAGCGCGAAGGAATTGTATATATTGTCCAAGCGCTTCGGTATCGAAGGAGAAGAAAATCAAGGAGGAGGATGTCATACAAAAAAAGAAAATTTATGCTACGAAATCTCCTTTCAGAAGAAAGAAATCGAAAGGTACAATTGTTGAGAGCAAGAGTAAAAGTAGTTGCTGTTCAAGGAGTTCAGTGAAAAAAACACAAAATGATACTAGTCACATCGATAAGCAGGTTCAATACAGCAATTCTACAGAAACCACTGTAAAAGTTGTAAAGAAAAAAAGCTGTTGCTCAGGTAGTAAAACTAGCAAAAAAATAGTTCATGTTGATAAGCAAGTTCAGTATGATCCAGACGATTATGAAAGAACACTCGTCGATGAGCAGATTCAATACATTAAGCCGGAAACATCCAAAGTCACTGTTGTGAAAAACAGAAGCTGTTGTTCAAGAAGTAAAGAAACTACTATAATAAAAAATGAGCGACAAAGCATTATATCCAAAGATTCGGAAGAGACTTTTATTGCGAAACGAAGCTATTGTTCATCTGGTTGTAAAGAAAAGAAGAAACGTAAAATGACCATTGAAAGAAAGAAATCGGAAAAGAGCAGTTGTTGCTCTTTTCAATCGAGGAAGAAAGAACCGTGCACGAACATTACATGTCCTAGGAATCTACTAGAAACAACTGATTTCGATCAAAAAGTCTACGAGAAACAAAATCCTTCGGAATCTTTTGGAAAGATTTCACACTCAAATTTAACAATTCCTGATACAGTAGTTCCGTCAACATCTGTAAACCCTTCAACAAAGTCTTTGGAAAGTTTAGACTCGAATTTATCTATAGACGCAAAAAGCAGAACTTGCTCCAACATGGATGTATCTCGCATAACCGATGATTCTAATTCCAGCTTGGAAAGCAGAGGTTCCGACGAAACAATATTAGAAAATAAGAGCAGTTCAATGAAAACACCTCGACAATCGAAACAATCGGCTAGTCGGCTTTCAGTTAGAAAATCATCTCTGAATAGCGAATCCAATGTATCCGGTATAAGAATTTCTGTGCGAGAATCCTCAGAGGACGATGCTTATAATGATTTTGTGCCTCCACATCACTCTTCGCATAAATCGTCTTTAAAAATTGATTCGAATATATCCGGACCGAAATATTCCAAATCGACTGTAGATGATGATGAAGGATCATTGGGCGATGGAAGATCGGAGAGTGATGGAAGTTACATGCAACCATCATCGAAAATATCAAATGAAAATATCAAAGATGAATCCAATATATCTGGACTGAGATATTCTCTGCCCAAGTCGATTGAAGATGATGATGGATCTATGAGTTTAATATCAGGGAATGAAAGAAGTTTTATACCTACACCTTCCACTATATCTAACAAGAAGTTATCGCTTAGGAAATCTTCATTTAAAGATGACTCGAATATATCTGGACTGAGGTATTCTTTGCCCAAATCGATTGAAGATGATGATGGATCTATGAGTTTAATATCTGGGAATGAAAGAAGTTTTATACCTACACCTTCCACTATATCTAACAAGAAATTATCGCTTAGGAAATCTTCATTTAAAGATGACTCGAATATATCTGGATTGAGGTATTCTCTGCCCAAATCAATTGGAGATGATGCAGATGAACCATTGGGTTTACAATCAGAGAATGAAAGAAGTTCCATTCGATCAAGCGGAATTAAAAAGTTATCGCTTCGTAAGTCTTCGTTGAAAGACGACTCGAATATATCTGGTTTAAGGTATTCGCTGCGAAAATCATCGGTTCGTGATGATGCTGATGAAAGTTCTTTGGGGCAGATTTTGGAGGAGCAAACGCCACGTTCGGTGTCGAGTAAAAGGCTATCAGTTAGAAAGTCTTCGATAAAGGGTGACTTTTTGGATGAATCCAGTCAACGATTGTCTGTTGAAAAGCCGTCGACGGATTTGGATTTAAAGGATAAAATTTCTGATATCAGTTTAGAGGGTGAACGGTTCTCAGTTGCAAAACCCTCGATGGATGAGAGGTTTTCCGATACAGTTCCTGGGTACTCGGTGGAGGAATTTGCTGATTACACTCCGATGGATGTATCTGATTCTCGTGCGACTGGTATATCTGGAATTCGAGTATCGGTGAAGTCGAATGTGGTTAAAGGCGATGACGTGGAGTTTACCGAAGAGCCAAATCCGCAGAGCCTGACGTGTCCTTGCAAATGCTGCCAGAACTCCAAATACAGCAATTACAGATCCTTGATATTTCCTTACTTGGCAGTCGAGTTGAAACCAATAAGTGTCAAAGCACTTGTAGCTTCCTATAAGACGAGATTCAAGAGAAACGCGCAAACGGTCCACACGAAGATCCGAGGAAAGATCAGAGACAGCGTGAGCAAGGTTAAAGACAAGTTGTAAAATCTGGTTTATTGAAGAGAGGATCATAATGCTAGTAGTAAAGATTATTCGGCAACTTTGAATTTGTATACAGGCTCATTATTTTTATTTTCCGCGCTTAACTTTTGCTCGTTTTTCATTCGCCGTTGCTTCTTCCTCAACCTCCACTGATCCCAAATGCAGATCGGCTTCAGATCAACGGATTTGTAAGGAAAAACGACGAGCGGACCGAAGATGCTGCGCGTCTTCCTCTCGTTCTTGAAATAAGGATCGTTGGTCTTGTAGCTGCAGAAAGATCTCTCCGAATATCTCGGTAGATTATCTTCAATGGGTATTTCGACGAGGTCATTGCAGTTCTTGAACAAATACCGTCTTGTTTCTCTGCCGTTGTCCGTGATGGAAATAACTTGAATTTTGGAATCTTGCATCTTGATTTCGTGGTGACGTTTCACGTTGCTTAGGTGATTGAAAGCAATATAAAAAGTTTTCTTTTTCGCCGTGTGACTTTTCGTTCAATCAAAATTTACAAGTATGTTCCTCTCATGAACATTATCGTCCGTATCATTGGAAATTGCGTTGTCGTGCTGGTTATGGTTAAATTACTGAGCTACACGCAGCGCTACTTGAGTGGCTTCACCAAAGAACATCAAAAGTTCTCCAACAATCCCGAAGATGATAACTTCAGGAGGTCCGAAGTGGTAGTCAGCAAAGGTCCATCAAACACGAAAGTGAAGAACAGACCGAGCAGCCTTTCCATTCCTTTAGAGAATCTGTACAAGACGAGGATCCTGGATTACTCGAACAACGAGTGCGTGCTGCAAGTGGATATAACGGAGAAGCATCTGCCCGGATGCAATCACAAGAAGAGAAGAGCCACGTCTTACGATTACATCGGAAAAGTCGTGTATCCTTACAAATTGGTGAAGGGTAAGTTCATGGATCTGAAGAACAAGTACGACAGACCTCTGGATCGTACGACAGATGAACATTCGACCAGCGAAGACGATAAGTTTTACAAGGAGTGCGAGAAGATTTTAAATGACATCTCACACATAAACGCGCACATCTCGAGAGGATACGACCAGGATGGACCGAGTCCTTTCCGCCAAAGGATTGACGAGTATTCCTCGAAAACCGTACAACCGGCGAATATTTTCACGCAATCCGAAATCGATCTGTATCAACTCGATTTTATCTGAGCTGCAAAACAAATAAAGCTTTTATTTTAAATTGAATATACTTTAAATTCTCAAAGATGATGATGACCCAATTGTACTTCCAAAGATTACTTATAATTTTTCGGACTTTGTAGATCCATTAAATTCAAGGCTGCAAGAACATGCGACGTTTAACAGCAACAAAAGTATTACAATAAGATTCACTTCAACTCTCATATTTTTTTTTAAATAAGATGAATATGCTAATAATACCGCAATATATTGTAGATTTCGTGAACGATCAACAAGTGATTTACATACATATTGAAATAAAATGAGATTATCCTTATTCCACACATGAGAAATACGCTTTATCCCACAAGCAGATTTAAACGATTACGCATTTATTTGTTTGTCGTTCGATCCTAGGAAATTAATTAGTAATTTCCTTTTGAAAACAACAGACTAAAAAGGTAATCTTTTTCCTTGTGTGTGTGTGTGTTCGGTTATTATAATAGTGAGTGTGCCGAGCGATTAGATAAAATCGATTGAAACCTGGAACTGTGACGAACGGGAAAAGTTCCTCGATTTGCGTAATCTCTATTTTCGTTTGATGCTCAAGTGAAAAGCACTCAGTAATGTATTAATTGCTCTAGGGCAGATCTCGAGGACCAATTAGAGGATTGTTTTTTTAAGCGGCGATTGTGCCGACAAAAGCAATTTCCAAGAGCGATTCCAATATCGGCAGTATCGCTTATTTTTCGAACAATAATTTCGACTATCAATGATTATTCAAGGGTTTTGCACGGTTTTTATCGTTTGATTTATACTTTCATTTTATTGGTATCGACGTATTAAGACGTACTAACTCTTAAAATCCCTACAATTAAGATACTAATCTTTTTAGGTCGATCATGGATAGCCTTATTAATTATCTGTTAAAACATTTCCTATACATCATAAATGAGTTTCTTTTATTTACATCTTTAGAACTGCAATAATTCTTAATTAACAACAATTCATTCTTAATACCAAAAAAAAACATTGTTTTTTTGAGCACGTTATTATTGCTACAGTGATTGTGACATAGTTATTAAGAATAGTTGTCCATTTAGCAAATAAAAATTTCAAATTATAATAGAATTTTCAATATTATAATGATCATTATTCTAATAAAATTGGTAAATTTTAAACAATAATTTAAGAAAACTGTCTTACTTATCATCTCCAGATGATAACTTGATTTAGAGATTAAACATAATAATCTTAACAATTATAAAAATGCTGTTGTTTTCCAATTTAAATTTGATGTTGAGGATAAAGTTTTCATGAGGTTCTTGAACTTTAAGAAGAATTAGCTTATATTATGACATAATAATTTACAAATTTGTACCAAAAAATCATGATTCATAGCTTAATGTTGAAGATGGTATGAATCTACTATACTTTATTAACAAAGTGTTTACTTTAGGTGGTATTTTAGGAATTCATTATAAAATATATTTTAAAACTTAAATTATTGGTTGAGAATGAAGTTTCCATGATGATCTTAGACTTTCAGCTTACATTATTAAATGATAATCTATAAATTAGAATGATATGAATATACTGCACTTCCATAAAAGAAGAGTTTACATTTTTGAAAAATACTTATTACATCTAAATTAAGGATGAAAATGTCATTAAACTAATGGACTTCCTCTAAGAAGATCTACAAATTTATTAGAAAAATGATCTTTCTCTAAAACCATATATATTTTAGATTGAAGATTATATTCATTATTATTAGTTGGTTTCTTTTGATTTGAGGATTGAAGACTTCTTTAATGAAGAGTTTACTTTATGTGATGTAGAAAATCATACATATATTTTTTGTAAAACTTAATCTTGAGCATTTGGTTGCGAATATTCCTTGGATTGAAGATTTATACTAAAAATATTGTGAAAGATTGGAATTTAAATTGCTTAAAGAAGCTGAATATTTTTAATTTATTTGTAACCAATTTTCGACTTAATCAATTGATATCTTAATTCCTTAATTTTATAACCAATTGCGACGTAATTATGTGGATATTCTATGATGTTCAAATGCGTCAAAGCATACATTAATTTAAAAAAAAAATCAGATGTTTTCATTCTGCCTTATCTAAATCTTCTATTTAAAGCAAACGTGAATCAACATGGAAGAGATTTATTTGCTAATGTATTGATACAATTCAAGTGAATCGAAGGATTAAAACTAAACTATTAGCAAATAGAAGGAGGACATAAAAAAAGTGTACTCAGAACAATGGGAAAGATATGGATGTCGAGACGCGTGTATTAAATACAATATCCAAATCGAATAGTTTTTCTCACCAAAATGTAATTGAATAATCGGATTACTTAGACAATTTCCAAGATAGGCGTTTTATCTTATCAGAAACGCCGTTTCGCCAATGTGTATATAAACATGATGGAAGGTGAGACAAAAAATTAGTGCAGAAACAATACAATACTAAAAATTTAATTTAATAAAATAATACTAAATATGATGCGATTCGCAATTGCCTTGATGTGTGTTTTCCTTGCGAAGGAATCGGCAGGACACGGCATGCTCTTGGATCCGCCGAACAGGAGTTCTCTATGGCGTTTCGACGACGAAGCCCCGATTAATTATAATGACAACGAAAACTTCTGCGGCGGAGCCAACGTAAGTTTCGAGAACTTTTATAACTCATCCAAACTAATATTCAAACACCAACAACAACAACAAAAAAAATGTATTGAGTGAAGAAAATATTTGCATTTTTACATGACAATCAACGGACATTATTAATTTCGTAAACAGCGAAAGTTCAGGAAAGTTCGCATATTTTTTAATCTCATTTTTAATTAAAACTTTAGATTGGGACTATTGATAATCAAATGTGGATGTTAAAATGTATTAACATACATATTGCGTGATTTCAGTAGATTTTTCTTATAAATTTATATAGATATTTTCTATTAAATTATTTTACTTTATTATAATACAAATTCAGCTTTTATGAAGTTTTTCTTTCTATTTAAAATTAACTTACGAAATGCAAATTTTGCTTTACAATTCAAAATCAACAAAAATCATAAATATTTACAAGTAAATACAGAAATAATCTATGGATTTTATTGATTTCACCAAAACATTAAAAACTTTTTTTTAATTCAATATGAAAAATTTAATTACTTTTCTCAATATTTTTTTCATAGAATTTTCTATATATTGTTACAAAAACGTATTCATAATTCAATGAAACTTTTTTAAATATCAGGAAATCTCACATTTTTATAATATTTAGATCTTCAACAATTCCGTTAAATAAGTAAATTAAGTTAGATATTTATTATTTTAAATACATTTCGACGTTTTATAAGCAAAGCTTTGTTTACTTTCAATAAGTTCATGACATTTTCACGAAATAACAGTTTGTTTAATGTTAACAATCAAATTAATGTGACCCTTATTGTATACATATACTCGATATGAAAAGCAGATATCCTTGAATTCGATCACATTAAAATCTTCAATTTCGTAATTTAATTTGAGTTTTATATTGGTTAAAGTACGTTCATAGATTGCTTTTTAATTGAAGTAATTAAAGACGTGTTTTCCTCGCACTTTGTAAACATAACATAAATCATTAGAATTTAGAGTATATACTGATTTTTTAATTAGTGTAATTTGTTGATTTGTTTTTGTTCTGTATTTGCTAATATATTAAATATTTGTAAGCAAATACATTATATTTTTCTTGCTTGCAATTTTAAATTACAAAATACATAATAAACTGTGCGTAATGAGTTTAAGATTATTTTGACCTTACACGTAAAATCGCGCAAGATTTATATTTTTCCTACATTTTACTGTACATTTTTTTTTCTCACGTTTCGTAATTTATTGTGAATTTCCTAGAAGCGGTTCTATTTATAAATTTATTATAGTTATAAACAATTTTAATTGTACTTCGCTAATATTGTTCTATTAGATTATTATGTACGGAAACGTCCGATTTTGAACTGAATGTTGTTTTTTTTATATCTGAAACAAGAAGTAGTATATTTTTTACTATCTTAATAGCAATGAAGATCGAGTGGTGATGAAATCGCGAAAGGCGTTTTTTTACAGCTTGTTGGGAATTAAATACTTTTCTCTGTAAGAAGTTATCCAACAGTCGTTGTTAGTTGGTGTGTCTGGTCGCCACGTGGTTCATTTTGAAGATCAAAATCGCCAGATCTAAACATCATTGCTTAACACTTTGAGTTCTCTACTGTGCATTGGTTCTACGATGGAACTTTTTATTCGAATATTTTGAGTTAACCATGCTTCACCAAATTTTATCTGCAAACGGCAATTTTACAGATAATCACAACCAAAAGGTGTGTCTGAAAGGCTGATGTACGTTTTCAATATAGAAAAAACAAAGAACTGTTAAATTATACAATCAGAGATATCGTGTAACAAAGTTGGTACTTTGATAAACGGATATGTTTTACTTAATGACCGAATATTATATAATTAATTGTATTTAACTACATCTTTTAAATAATTAACAAATAAAGTGCTAAATAAGCAAACTGTTAATTATCATAAATTACTATACATTTATTCACAGCAAATGCAAAAACTTTTCTAAAAGTGTACAGATCATTGCATGATTAATAATTTTCCCATGTATATTATTAATGAAAACAAGTAAATTACTCAATGACGCAAGAGAATTAAAATTACTATATTTTACACGTTTACATAAATGTTACAAATAAAATAAATAATTTTGTTTTTTTGTTTTCGAACTGTAAAAGAGTTGTTTAAAATTCTGAAAATGTACCGTAATTTACTTAGATTTTGTGTGATTCGTGAACAATTTTATTTTTATAGTAGAAGCACGTGTTTAGATTTAGAAAATATACGAAATTTATGTTAGTTGTTATTTTCTTTATATCTATTTCAAAATTCAACTGAAGTTTACGTAAAAATCTGAAAGTATAATATATACTTTGTTCATTGTTTTAGCAGTAGTTTGACATATTTTCCTTGTAAACATATTAGATTTAATTATCCTGTTATGTAACTAACGATAAGAGATAATTTTGCATTTTTTTTGTTTTAATTTGAATTAAATTTAATCATTTGGGAAATAACATTGTGTTTGTTTAATTGTCGAATTATCAAACAAATTTTATTACACATGTATATAAGATTACACGTTTAAATAATGGAAAGTATTGAGTAACAATCTATGTAGATTAAATTAAATCCTATCCATAAATAATAGTAAACAATAAACAACACGTATATAAACAATATAACACATAAATGAACTTTAGTATATTTAAAAAAAATAATATCTGAGTCCATATATCATGATTATATTTTAAATTTATTTGTATTTTGAGTTAAAATTTTCCAATGTTATTATTGAATCTCTTTTATTCGTTTATAATACGCATAAATCTTGTTATTTTTTTTTTTATTATTTAACCCTTTCCAGCCGAATGGAATCATTAATTTTTAAGTTAAATTTTGTCTTTTGGTGAAAAAATCTGTTGGAAGCAACTAATGTGAATTGAAGCAGATGTATTTTTAACAATATGCAATATTGAATAATGAAAAAGAAACATGTAAGAAGTTTTTTATGATTAAAGAAGAAGAAGAAATTAAATAAAGATTTGAATAAAACAAAAAAAAAATAAAAGAATTTGGGCTGGAATTTATTGTGTTTTCAAATAATCGTGAAGAAAATGTAAAAAATAAATATCTTTATTGATAATTGTAATTAATAATAAAATTCTACTATTTATTGTTGTATTATATTGTCTAGACTTTAAATAAACACATTGATTAAAGCATATATTTACAGATAAATCTAATTTGTTTTTTGTATATTTTAATAATTGTAACATTCGTATTTTGATTCAAAATTTTCAAATAAATTGAATAATCTAAAATTTAATTAGCACTTTTGATTTATCTCTTAATTTTAAAATAACAAATGTTAAAATTCGTATATAATATGGACAAATGCACAGTAATTTATATGAAAATTTTAATAAAAGATTTCTTTGAAAATAAGTTAATATTAAATGTAAAATTAATACTAATGTTTGTAGTTATTAAAAAAAAATCTATAAACTTATGAAAACAAATATAAATGAATCCAGTACATTGTTTGGAATGAAAATGTAAACATTGACTAGTAAAAGTGCGTATTTTTTAATAAATAATTTAACTATATGTGTATAAATGAGTAATTCTAATGAAATTATTTATATTGTCTATTTAATGTATATATACTCATTTTAGGATTTTTGTTTTAAATATTTATTGATAAAACTAAGTAGAGAAAACACATACAGGGTGGCCCAATTGAACTGCAACTTTTCAGAAGTTTTATTTGAAATTGGATTTTATTGAACCAAAAGCAAAACATGTTGGAAAACAATAACATTTTTTGATATAGCCGTCTTTAGCGCGAACTATGCCTCTATGCACGTTTCACGAATGTGAACCTGCTGAATCTTCCTCCATTCACGAAGAAGGTCTTTCTTGAGCACATTAACACTCTGGTATTTTTTAGTGCTGATATTGGCCTATAAAATGTCCCAAGAAGTCGAGCAGATTTGCCTTTGATCACCGTGGAATGCAGTTGAAATGAAGTGTGGAACATTGTCTCTCAGCCATTGTTGGTTATCGCGTGCTCTGTGTAATTGTGCAGAAACTTCTTAAAACGTCCACTCGTTCTGACAGAAAGTTATAGCAATTTAATGTTGGGCCACCCTGAACATAATTACCACCCTATATAATTACTAAATCTTTGATTTACTAACTTTTATGATTTTCCTATACATCAATGAATAATTCTGATGTAATGTAAGAAATTATACTTTCACCACAACAATAATTATTTATCAATGAATCATTCTGTTGAAATATTGAAATATTAAAAGTAAATACTAATTATTTAGTATATTGATATATGAGAATTTTGTAGTTTGATGAATGGAGAAAGAAATTTTAAAAACTGTATATTTGTATATTTATTAGTGAAAGTACTAAATTTACTTTTTTTTTTGCACTTTTACTATAGTAAGAAGTATTAATAAACGAATAATTCCGATTAAATGTTGAACAATGTATACTAAACGTATATATTTATTAATTATACTAGTTTTATGATATTGATAGATGAGTATTTTGTAGTTTAATGAATCGAGAAAGAAATTTTACTTAATTTAACTGTGTATAATCAAATATATACTTAGTAAATGTACTAAATTTAGTATTTTTTGACACTTTCATTGAATAATTCCTATGAAATGTTGAAAAATGTGTACTAAAGGTACATATTTACTAATTATAATGATTTTACTATATTGATAAATGATAATTTTGTAGTTTATTGAATGAAGAAAGGATAAAACAATGGTTTTGGTGTTACAGGTTCAATGGCAGGAAAACGGCGGTAAATGCGGAGTGTGCGGCGACAATTACAGGGATCCTCATCCTCAGAAGAACGAAAATACCGGACTGTACGGACAGGGAAAGATCGTGGCCAATTACACATCCGGCGAAATCATCGAGACCTACAGTCTACTGACCGCCAACCATTTGGGTCATTTCGAATTCGACTTATGCGTATTGGAGGATGTGAACGCAATCGAACCAGGAGACGATTGTTTCATTCCACTCAGGTTCGTCAATAGGGAATACAAATTCCCAATCACCAAAGACGATTACCAAGTTATAAACAGGCTGCAACTTCCTGAAGGATTCGAGTGCGAACATTGCGTTCTGAGGTGGATCTACGTCGGAGGTAAATTATTATTATTATCCTTAATCCTTTGGCTCAAGAAAAATAATGAAAATATTTGTAGGAAACAATTGGGGTCTATGCGAGGACGGCAGTTACGCTTTGGGATGCGGACCTCAAGAATCCTTCCGCTCCTGCGCCGACATCAGCATCCTGTAAAAAAGTGTATTAATTGTTAAGATTCGTTTGTTAATTCTGTTTATCTATTCAAATTAGTTAATAAAAAATAACCGCATTGAACTTACTTATTTCAACATTTTTGACGCACGAAAAAAAAAATATTAAAATTGGATAACAACATTAAAAATCTAATGTGACCTCCGATTATGTAAGATTTTATTTGAATAATCTTTAATAACCTATTGAAAAATCGCATAATTCTCATCAATAATACAAATATAAGCATCAAAACTACTTTTTTTTTAAATTATGTTTATTTTCTTATTTTAAAATTAATAATTATATTCATACGACTTTCATTTCATTCGTTTGATTGCATTTTATTATGATTAAACATTTTTATTAAGAAATTTCAAAACCAAACTTTTCATTCATAAAAAATTATGTTCATTGTCGTGTCATTGTATAATTACTTATACGTGATTATTTAGAATAAATTGTGGAATATTCCGAAGAAAGGTTACACTGTAAGTCATATAATTGCGTCTATTTTACATCCAAAGTGAGAAGATAATCTTGGTTAGAGGATCCAACGAAAAAGATAGTCCTAGTTGGAGGGTCGAAGTGAGAACATGGTCTTACTTGGAGAGTCCAGGGAAGAACACTTACTTCGTAACTCTTAGTTAATAATCCATGAAATCAACAGTTGTATAGTTGAATTCTTAATAAAAACTCTGATATGCACAATAAAACTAATTAAGCCTATTCAAAAACCCCTCTAAGTCTCCACAATGACATAACTACAAGATAATCCACGGTGTCCAGAGATTCTTAATCCCGGGACACGACATCATATTAATTAAGTACGTCAATCACTCGAATAGTGCGGGAAATTGTTTCCACCTATATCCAGCACTGTATAGAACCGCACTAATCGAGGACCTTATAAAAATAATCAGCTTAAGAAGAGACAGATAATACTACATAATTGTATGTACTATTTTTTAATTGAAATTAATCTTCTTTTGAAATTTTCAATCCGGACTATAGTGAATCCGCACTACTATTTACGTATGAAAAAAATTGGGTAGATTTTTTTTTTTAGAATTTTAAATTCAGCAAAATTTTATTTATTTTTAAATTTTTTAAACCGGACTATAGTGAATCCGAACTCATTGAATCCGCACAATCCGAGGTTTTACTGTAAGTATTTCATCAATTTTATTAGTATCGAAATGATTATCAAGTAAATGTACTTTTTAATTAACCTTCAGATAATTTATCTATAAAAAATAATTGTATGTATGATTTTCTTTAATAATTTTTAAGTGAAACACATTAAGTATGTTTGGAAATTTTCAATAGTGCACTCATTGAAGCCGGACTATCCGAGGTATCGCTATCAATAATTGCTTCAACTTTATTAGTATCCAAATTACTATCAACTAAATGTACTTTTGAATTAAACTTCAGTTTTTAATTTGTCAACTTCATCGAATGATTTCTTCTCTAAACTATTAAGTTTCTATTGATTAAGTAAAGAAATAATGCGGGTACTTTATTCCGCATATATTCATCAATGTTTGGAACCGCACTAATCGAAAACAATATAAGAATTAACAGCACAAGAAGATACACAGAAAATAAATGATAATGTACTTTTTATATACTATTTTTTAAGATTTTTTAATTGAAATTAATCTTGTTTTGAAATTTTTTAAACCGGACTATAGTGAATCCGAATTCATTGAAGCCGCACAATCCGAGGTTTTACTGTCAATAATTTCATCAATTTTATTAGTATCGAAATGATTATCAAGTAAATGTACTTTTTAATTAGCCTTCAGATAATTTACCTATAAAAAATAATTGAATGTACGATTTTCTTTAATAATTTTTAATTAAAACAAATTTAGTATGTTTGGAAATTTTCAAACCGGATTATAGTAAATCCCGCACTCATTGAAGCCGGACTATCCGAGGTATTACTGTCAATAACTGCTTCAAGTTTATTAGTTTCGAAAATATTATCAACTAAATGTAATTTTTTAATTTGTCAACTTTATCGAATGATTTATTCTCCAAAATATTAAGTTTCTATTAAATAAGTAAGAAAATAACTTTATTCCGCCTATATCCATTAATGTTTGGAACCGCACTAATCAAAAACAACATAAAAATTAACAGCACAAGAACTTACACAGAAAATAAATGATAATTTATCTATAAAAAAATCATTTTATGTACTTTTTTTTTGGAAAATTTCAAATTATAATGAATCCGCACTGACTAACTGAAAACGCACTGAACGAAGCCGGACTATGCGAGGTATTGCTGACAATAATTTAACACATATTAAGTATAAAATTTCCTTTCCAAATTATTATCAACAAAATTTACATTTTCATTCTTAATTACATACAAAAAACTAACTATCTAACTTTGAATTAACCTTCATATGTTAATTTCTCATCTTCTTTTCATCAGTAGTTTCATATTAGCTGTTCCAAATAATAATTATTTGTGTCTCCGTGTGTGTGTTCCTGTGTTTCGTTTCAATTAAATCGTGCTTTTTACATTACATTCACGTCGCACGGTCAAACATGTATGAAGTAAATTAAACATTCTTCGTGCATTTGCACATGACACACGAACGACTGTGTGTTTATATATATATAAAAAAATATATATAATACGTATGTACGAATATATTTATTTGTTGTTTCCGCTATTATTCTCTTTTCGTCGAACAGTCGAGGCATTGAAACAAAACAATATCGTTTACTTCCTTGATCCGGCTTTTCCAGTTTATTATTATTATTTTTTTTTGTTCTTCCTGTCCATCCAATTAATATAAACGAATGGACGTAGCAGCGCACAGCGAAACATTGCGTTTCGCTGAATCTATTATATAATTTGAGATTTTTGTCATCATATTTCGCATTCATATTTCTGTCTGTTAATTAACTAAAGTAGACTTTATGATTATAAAATATAACTATTGTTTTTTCAATTTTAGTTTTATTTATACAGATTCTAGAAATAAAATTAAACTAGTTTATATATAATTTTATTTATTTCATAAAATTAATCACAAATTTTTGATTTCTTTTTATTTCCATTTATTTAATTTCAAACTACTTTCTTTTTCAGTAAATTTCAGATTTCAGCAAATAAATTCTTGAAATCTTAAGTTTAGATTTTCGAAAGATTCGGTTTACGAACATAATTTGTTCAAAGATACACAAATTGTATACAATATTCGCACAGTTTTAACATAGTCATAATTATTTATACAATTAAAATATTGGAATAGTAAGTTTTTCTACATAATTAAAGATGATTTACTGTATTCTATGTAATGTCTCAGACACGAATGTGGAAATAATTGTAATTTCAAAACTAATTTCAAGGTTGGATTGAAATCAATAATAGAGCTAGAAACAAAAAAAAGTGCAGGTTCAACTATATTTTATTATTAATAAAAGTTGCAAACGAAAACCAACTATTTGTTAAGTTGTTTTTATATATTCAACCAATTAAAAATTTCATCATTACGTGATTTGCATTTTAAATGTCCTTACTCGTCCTGTTTTATTTACTTAAACAAATCTTGTTTTCTACAAAGTAATAGATATATTTTTTTGAAAATATTCTTAAATTCGTTACTTAATATTATTGTTTTGTTATATAATTTTTCTAATTCGTAGATTTTTTATAAATATTTTTATAGAATTTACATTAAAATTTCTTATTTTAGAAGACTTGATCAAAATTAATTTAATTTTAATTATTTTTTTAAATGCTTGAATAGTTGAAAATAAATAGACGAAAATCATTGTTTTTGTTTAAATCTATTGTGCAGGTCATTCACATCGTTGAATCGTTGAATTAGAAAAGAAGATAAGAAATTGTTTTACTGTTCTGTCGTGACGTGAGTAACATTTGTATAATTTATAGTGATGAAACTATTATTATATCATAATTGTATGTAATATTCACTGACGTAGTAACGTACAAATTTAGAATAACATTCGGTTAACAAACAAGTGCGTATACCAAATTGTTCGTTAACCGAATATTGATATACTTTAATGTATTCTACTTATATCTGCGTTTTCCAAACTGTGAGGCGCAATTTTTCAAATCACTGCTAAAGATTTATCTATTTTATGAAATTGCATTGTCATTGTCAGCCCTCACAAAGGGCCTGGCTTGACTAGGATTCGAACTGGCGCCGACTTAACCATTCGGCCTATTGACATAATGAGAATTTTGTATTTTAATTTTCGTAAAGTTCAATGATCAAAATTGGAAGCCTCAAACACATCCTTTTTTTATTACTTAGTTTCATTACGTCTCAAAATGTCCATCTTCAAATGTTCATAACAGCTCTCAAAAATTGATGAAAATTATCAAAACAAAATCAAGCAAAACTTGTGTTATTTAATTATTTGAGAATGCTTTCAGGATACTTGTAACGATAGCAACGCCTCGAGCTCTCCTCGCAACACGCACCCTCTTTCCATCTCACATGTCTAAAGATTAAGTGGATCAACGTTCAAAAACTCTTCAAAAACTTTTGGATGCTATAAATCCCTTCGAGGTGTCAACACACTCGCATCAAACTTCAAAAGTCTCAGTTATCGCATTTCGCATAACAAACAATAGATTTTTGAAATTCATCAAAAATATATAGTAATACCTCGCACAGTGCGGTTTACAAATAATTATACTAACAAATAGTATAATTTAAATAATAATTACGTCTCGTTTTATGGCGGTTCCAAATTCATGCAATTTAATTTTATTTATAGAAGTTTTTGTAGTAATTAATTTAATTATATTTATTAAATAAACTTTGTTTTAAATGTGCGTGTTAAATTTTATGTTCATTAATTAAAAAATCTATTTATATCTACTTTATAAATTAGACTAGTTCTAACGTCAATTAAATTAATTACGAATCATTTGATGCAATATTTCATCTGGTGATTTTTAAATAATACTGATTCCTAGTATTCATTGACAAGTAGTTGAAATAATTACTTGCAAAAGCATACAAAATTTATATACATTGTCGTATCCCAGGGATGGATTTCTGGACACTGTGGAATATTTTCTTCTGTTGTCTGTTGTGAAGCCTTAGATTTGATAAATAATAAATTGAACGAGTTTTACTTTCGGTTTATTATTAAAATATTCGACACGACTTGATTCTTTAACGTTCTTCCTAAGACTAATTACAAATGCTTATTCTACTTATAAAATTAACGAAGTTTGAGGAGTAGGGCACGGTTTTGATAAGGCGCTCCTCTTCAGGTCACTGCTCTTGTACGGATTTTGCCAATTCTGCGCCTGGTTCCCAGTTGAAAATATGAGCGATGTTCTTATCAGTAGTTGGTCTCGATGAAATTGCCTATTATGCATTTGGTTTATCAGTTGAAAATAGGAAGGAATGTTACAATCGGTCTCACGGTGGAGGTTCCTTTATGCTTATGCATATGTTTATATAATAAGGCGACTATACTAACAATAATAATCGTAATAATAACGGTTGGAAACAACAAAATTTTAATAATGATTCTAAAACACATTTATTAATTGCTTCAAACTGAAAAATCTAATTTTCTCAAATATTTGAACTGTTGCAATTGCTTACATATAAATTGAAATTTATACAAATAAATGTGCATATTTAAGTTTGTTTAAATAACTAAGATGTTTTTGTAATTAAGCAAATACGTATTCTTTCTATCAATATTTTAATGAAAATCTTTTGTTAAAACACTTTATTTATAGATTAAATTCGACCTTTCGACTATAATTATCAAGTGAATAAGCCTTTTTTTCTTATAAATTTATTTGTATTTGAGTCAATGATATCAAAGGTCAACCTATGAAGTATGTATAGTTAATAGGAAAGTAATTACAAATAAAAAGTGTTAAAATAAATTACTTTGACTTTGGGTTATTTTTAACTTAATGAATAATACAATTTCTTTTTAAAATGTACATTTAATTAGTTAAAAAGTAATTAATGTTGTTAACATTAAATTGATAAAAAAAAAAGTCTGAACATTTTTCTTGTTTTTATTAATTTATATATAAACTTATATTTTTGAATTTACAATATTTTTGTTTTAATAAATTACCTAATATATTTCATTGATATGATACGAGATTATATAAAAAAAAATAGTAATTAGAATAAGTATTAGATAATAAGCTAATGTATAAATTGGAAACGAGCAAATAATTCTTTATAAATACAAATAAAAAAAAATCTGTCTTTTTGAATCTATTTTTTTTTTATATATTAAAATATATTTTCATTGAATATTATTTTTTTGATCACTTTGAAAACGTAACAAATTTTTTTGAAAAAAGCAAACAATAATATTATTATGAGAATATTTAAATAATTTACGTTTAAATTATTTCGGGCGACTAATAGCCAGGTCAAGCCAGGCCCTTTGTGAGGAATCTCGGTGCATGCAGCAATAGGGCCATCGTTCATCACAGATGGACAGTGAAATGAATGAGGTTCAACCAAGTCGATGATGGACAATGACAGTTTTAAGGATAGCAGCAGATTCACAGTCAAAGGAAATAGTGGAATCGCAGAACAGAACATCAATGTACTATTGAAGTTAACCTACAAGACTGGTCGTCTACAAATTAAAATCTAATCATCTTAATGGTAACTATCCACCAGGAAAGATGTCAACTGCGATCTTAAATTTATTAAATGTTCACATTGATATAAAAGGAAATATTTCAATAATATGTTTATGTGTTGTTTATGAAAAGTTAAATCGCTTTTAAATTATAAAAAAAAAAGAAAATTGCGTACTAATTCACAAAACGTGTTTTCTCGACAAAACACGGACATAATTATGATAGTAATTACATATTTACGTTTCTGTTTCGTTAGTTTTGAATTCATTTCTTTAATTTTTTGGTTGAAATCATTTGATTTTCCCTATTGTTGCTATACAAAAGTAGTTTTCTTTTGAAAATAACGTTATAATGTTTCTAATTTGATCAATTATTTATACACAAAAAAAAATAGATTTTTTTATTGAATTTTCTTCAAATAATATTTTTAAAAATTTAATGTGTTTTTAAATAGAAAATGATAGCATTAATTATTAATGTCTTCTCATGAAGTTTAATGATGTAATTATAAAATTAACTTTACTATGATTTTATTGGATTTCCATTTTGTGTTTCGAAACATTTGATGATTTCAGATAATTAAAATATTGTTGCTTTGATAAAAATAATTTAAAACTAATAAAAAAAATAATTGCTTCACAAAACTAGATTTTTTTTTTATTTGAACAATTTAACTATTATAATAATAACATAATAAAGTTTTTTTTTGCTTAATATTTGCTTTGTTATTGTATAATAATAAAAAAAAAACTAATTGTGTTTATGAATCTTGTTAAAATTTTGCATGAATTTACTTGATGTCATTTATTATCAATTGAGATTTAATTGCGTTGTTTTTGTAAAATTCTTAAAAAGGAATATAGTCCATGTCCTTGACTCGTTTATACGTATATCCAGTATATCCTCAACATGCCTCATCTAAATACGAATGTCGATGGAAGTAAGAAGGTTCTGGTCTTGGTTCAATTTAAATTATTTTTTTCGCTGCGCATTTATAATTCCCATTCCGCTCTTTGTATTCAAATGGGAATACGGCGAGTGCAGAGCGAAAGATTGATCAGGTTTCCTGGATGGGTGGGGGATTTGGTGTTCTTAAAAGAGAGAGTCGCAGGTGGACACGGCCAGGGACTTCGAGCTCGGCGACGGATCAAACAGACAGTTTTCATTAACCGTTGGATTAGTTCAACCTCAAGACCAGCCAACGTCAACCAACAACATACACATACACCACCGCACTTACCGAAATGAAGTACTTTGTTTTTGTTGTCGCCGTTTTCGGATGTTTCGTTACCGTTCCAGCACTCTATTCACAATGCAAAGGAAGTAAGTGAAAATAATATCAATTATTTACAATTACAATTTTTTTCATTACAATTTATTATTACTATTACAATTTTATCAATTAGTTAAAAAAAATGGAATACTTTAGTCACAAAACATCTTTTGGTAAAAAAGACTAATTTATTTTAAGCAAAAAGTCAATATCTTTTTGTCGAAATGACAAATAAATCGTGCAATGATTATATAAGAAATTGTAATTTCAGAACTAAATAACTCAGTTTTACGATTATTTATAAATTTAACTTTACAAAACTGATTTAAAGTAGCTAAAATATTCAAAAGTAATATTTGATTTTATTATTAAAATTATTAATTTGTGATTTGAATAAAAGTTTTTTTTTTTGAATTCAGTTTATTTTGAAATAATAAAAAGTTGGTTTTAATTTATAATTACTATAAATAATCAAAGTTTATTAACTAAAATTACTATTATATTCAAATTAAGTTAAGTAGTAAATTTGAATTCCAGAATATGTAAAATATTCACATTTTGTTACACATTATTAAAGATAATTAAAATTCCATAAAATTATTTATTTTCTTATAAAAACACATTTTATTTATATTATTCTTTTAATATTTACTATTTACATTATCCAAACTATACGAGAAATGCATAACTCATTGGAGTTTCTAGAAACGGTAAAAAGATTATAACTGTACAATTTATGTTCCTCGATATACGAAACGCTAGTCATCTTTTGCTTTGTGATACAGAATAAATTATTGTAATAACAGATTTTCATAAATGAAGCAGAAGCAATTTGTATAGATTATTGCTGTTATAATTGGAATATAAAAAAATCAAGGTGAAGTATAATAATTGGATTGGTTTCGATTTCATTTAAATGCTTTAAAAAACTTGGAAAGTTTTTTATATTCTTATTTTTCATTTATTTTATATGTACTATACGTGTAAATTGTACTGTTATCTTTTTGAAAAACAATAATATTAATGTTTGTTTCGTGACAAAAGTATTCAAGAATTGTTTAATTTTTGCAAATAATACACTAAATTGTAGAATTATATTCTGAAAATAATAAAATAATACCTCGCATAGTTTGGGTAATCAGTCCTATTTGAAATCGGACTTTAATTAGTGTACTATTTTTTTATAATTTATTATAGTCAATTAAAAGTGCAGTGAATACGGACTGACTAAAGCCGGACTATACGAGGTATTATTGTTGTATGATTATTTGTTCCGTGAGAAAAGTATTTGTAAAATCGTAGAGATCTTCTTCTCCGTTTCTCCTTGTAGAAACGGAGAAAGTTTGAAACGCATCTAAAAACATCAATCAATCCGGTAATTCTAGTTTATTTCAAACTGCTTGTTATTCTAGTATGTTATTTTTGTATAAATGTAAATTCCATCATAATATTCTTGATTCGAAATAATCATTTATTAAAATTAAATTAAATTTTTTAATATCAAAATAATCTTATTTTTTAAAATCAATATATAATGATATAATTCAATTAGATAATGTTTTTTTTTTTTGATAATATACAGAATGATTGTTATTGTAAAAGTAATAATAATAAAAGTAATGAATTTGTGTTTCTCTCAAGTAAAACGTAAAATCTTCTATTAAAAACATTATTTCATTAGTCTTTCATTACTATAAAATAAAATACTTGACATCCTCGACATATATTTGTTTTTCTTGAAATTTGTTAGTTTCTATTTTTTTTAACTAAATATCTTAAGTTAGGAAATTTTTGTACTGAATCATTTCCTTTATGACTTCTTGTAAATATTGACCTAAAATTGAATATTCACTAATTAAAAACATCAATTAGGTTAAATACTATTTCTATATTGACTTTTTCACTTAGCAAACTCACAGATTCACTTATCCGATGCGTATATTTCACTTCTCGAAATGGAAAAGAAACTCAACAGTAAATTGTTTACCAAAACAAAAATGCAATTACTTTTACAACCTGACGACGCATTTCTCTATTGCGAATTTATGCAAATCACGATCATTAAAATATGAAATTGCGAATGAATCAAATTATATATTTATGTACTTTTTATGCAAGTGCGCGACAGTAACAAAAATCTGAATTAGCTGTGATTATGTGTAAAAAATTAAAATAACGGAAATCCTGAAATTACGTGCTTTGTGCATTGTAGTTTATTTTCCAATTCAATTGAAAATGCATCTGTTGTGTAATAGTAAATTGCAAAGTCCAGCTGCATCGAGATCGAGGTGAAAGTTAACAATTGATCTGACGTAATCTTTTAATTGTTTTCATTCATTGATTTTGTTTTGTTAATGTTACTTTGTTATTGTAATGTTATTTTGTTATTGTAATGTTTTGTTTTTATGTTCTTTTGTGTATGTTTACTTTTCGTTTGTAGCTAAGGAAATCGAGAACTTCGAGGATACCGTTCAGGTTTCGGGTTGCAGGAAGAATTACTGCAGGCTGCAGAAGAAAACCCAGACTCAACTGCAAATGAAATTCACACCAGGTATGTTCATTTGGTTGCCTATGTTGTGATTGGTGTGATTTTGTTATTCTATATTTACATTTCTCATCTGTCATAGTATAGGTGTACCAACTTTTTGTTATGACATTTAATTATGATGACATATATTGGTGTCCTAAATCAAAATTTTCTTCATCAACCATATTATATGAATTTAATTGAAGAACTGGTAGTTATAACGAGATTAGTTCCAAGTAAATTGTCGAAATTATTGATAATTTTGCTGTCAACTATTATAGACTTCGACCATACCACGTTGATAAAGTACTAGTTCCCGTTCGATCACTAAAGTTAAGCAACTTCGGGCGCGGATAGTACTTGGATTAGTGTCAACTGTCGTAATGACACAAAAAGTTGTTACAGCTTACATAATTTGTGTTCCAAATCATGCATAATATAGATGCACCAAGTAACAAGATCTTTAATCCATTAAACATAAAGTACTAAAAGCTTGTATGTTGTTGTTAAGATATTATATTTATTGATAAACTAATTCTACAAATTATTGACACTTTTTCTGTTAACTGTCAAAATGAGACAAAAAGTTGTTGCATCCAACATCATTCATAGTATTGTAAGATCATTAAATATCCTTAATTAACTATAACTAAAAGCCTGAATGTAGTCCTTTCTGTTGGAGTATATATTTCAATGATATTTCCATAATAAAAAATAAGGTTAATCTTGGCGCATTGAATTCCCTTGAGTATTGTAACCTTATCATAATTTCGTTAAAAGGGATTTAGATAATACCTAATAATAGTAATTGTAACCGTGTAGAATTACTAATTTCGTTAATAATCGTAGATAGGAGTTGAATAGATAATTGGAGCGATTTCAATAAAATTTGATAGAATTCAATAGAATTTTATTTATAAAACTATAAGTTATATTTATATATAAATATTACAAAATTATCATCAATTCTTTTTATTATAATATGGTTTTTCAATTGAAACCATTACGAAGCGGAATTACGATTACGAAAATAATCCAAGGTTCAAATTGCATTTAACTCGTTCAATGTCATTTACATGTTTTACTTGAAATTACACAAAATTAATCGTTTTTTTGTCTTAAAAACTCTTAATTAATCATTTAATCCTATAAAAGATCGTATATCAATCATGTATCAATAATATATCAATATACTAAACATGTTGTTTCGATGATATCATGTTAATATCAGATCAGTTTTTTTTTTGGCAATCTTCCGAATCTCGTTTATAAGATCACGCAACCTTTGAGTCGTGACTAAATCTTGTAATATTTTGACAATAATTTAGGATTGTGTCATTTTAATCGAAATTTACGTTTCTCTTGTTTTGGAAATATCTCTTATTTTGATTGAGATAATCTAAAATTTATC
This sequence comes from Nicrophorus vespilloides, assembly GCF_001412225.1. Classification (NCBI taxonomy): domain Eukaryota; kingdom Metazoa; phylum Arthropoda; class Insecta; order Coleoptera; family Silphidae; genus Nicrophorus; species Nicrophorus vespilloides. The sequence continues at coordinate 104,138 of NW_017097038.1, forward strand.
AATTTTATTCGGTGAATCCCCAGTTCATTCATTGAATTGAATCAGATTAAAAATAATAAGAGTGATATGAACTCATTTTTTTTCAGTTATTAACAAGTAATTAAATAAATTAAACCAAAAGGTTAATTAATCTCGTTAATTAATATTATCTTGACCTGAAATTAAACCGGAAGGTTGTTCTTATCCGAATGGTTTTATTTATGTAAAAGGAAACTGGTCCACCTTTAACAGAAATCTGAATATATTGTTGTTCTTTTTTTTCAGACAAGGATGTCAAGAGTATCACGAACAGTGTAACAGCTGATATTGCTGGTATTCCTTTCCCGTTCATTGGAACTGATGGTACAAACGCTTGTAACAACGTCTTCGAAGCTGATGGTACTACGAAGGCCAGTTGTCCTTTGAAGGCCGGAACCGAATACGTCTACAAGAACGTCATCGATGTGCTGGAAATTTATCCACAAGTAAGGAAACTTTGTGATTTCTAGTAAGAAAATTGATGTAATAATCTCTTTGTTTTCAGTTGAAGGTCATCGTTCATTGGGGTCTGACAACACCGAGCGGTGAGACCATCGCCTGTTTCGAAGTCCCAGCCAAGATTACTACATAAAACCGTTAACAGTTTATTTGGAAAAGTGATATTAATTTTTTAGTTTTGTAACATGTAAAGAAATCATAATGAAATATATTGTTTATTTTTGAATTTATTTTTATTTACACATTTTCAAAATTGAACGTACAAAAGTGTTTCTGTAGCATTGATCAAAATTATTTGAGATTCTTCAAGCTTATATTGCTGATATTGAATTGGAATTTGGAAATGTCTATGAATCATCCATGATAGATGGTACAAACATTGCTTAACTATCAAATTTGAATCTGAGATTAAATTTACTATATCTAAAGGGTAAATATCTGCTGACGTAAATTTATATAAAATTATATTATTTATTAACTTCTATGTACGTCATATTTACGTTTCATAACAACATCACGAAACATGAGAATGAATGCGAATTATTAATATTATTGATATAATAACACATTGAACTACGATTGAAAAATATAAATGTTTACAATATTTATCAACAATATCAAAATCACAACAGATTTATCTGAATATCTATCGAGATCTTATAGAATTGTAAACAAATTTCATGCGTTTCAAATCAAAATCAATGTGTTTACTATGACTGTATGATGTTTGATCATAAAATCTTAAAAAATATATAATAAATTATACAATATTTTTATGAATATTGATAGCTGGATTATCTGCAAAGCACTTATTCCATGAATATGATTATAAATATATTTTAAAGCCTGTATATTTAGTTTTAATTAGATCATAACATGATTGCTCTGCTGTGTATAATTATTGAGTTACGCGATAAAATATGAAACAAGTTTTTGAAACTTTGAAATCCGATTGCATACAAACCACGTATGTCACAAATATGAATATAAACACATGTTAAACCCTATATATTTAGCTTTAATTGGATTATGTTGTAATCTCTCTGTTGTGCATAGTTATTGAGTAATTCAAGAAAATGTAAATCTAGACTTGAAAAATTATTTTAGTAACTTTTACGTCTAATTGTAGATAAACCACGATTGTCCCAAATATCAATTTTAAAGCATATATGTTTAGCTTCAATTTGGTTATTTGTTGATCACTGTACTATGCATAGTTATTAAGTAATAAGATAAAATGTAAATACACTTTTTTTTGTAAATAAAATTTATTGTTAATGGACAATATAGATGTTATTTAATTATTATATTTAATTAATGGGCACAATTATGACCAAACCGAGGGTTTTCCGCCCTAATTTGTTATATTAATAAACTAAAAAATGTTAATAGTATTAATTCTGGTAATTTTTCATTTTTGTACGTCGCCTTCAATAATCAATTCAAGTAGTTTATTTATTTTGCTACCGGATTAAACTCAATCGCTCGATTTAATTTACGACAATCCATATCTAATCTATGGGACGAAAATAAAAGACGACAGAGAGAACAAGCTAAATCCTCGTATTTTTAGCTTACGGCTGTTAAATCAAATTTTTCAAAAATAGAAATTTCCTTACAAAATTGTTGCGAAAAGACAAGACGAGAAAATAAATAGATACGGAAAAAAAAAGGAAGAGACATATCGATTCGATTGCAATCAGCAGATAAGAAACGGATTATTTATCGCGGCGTGTTATGAAACAAAAACGCATTGATTTCTTCGATTAATACTTTTATTTATTTATTTATTTATTTATTTCCAGTTATCTTCGATAAAATTTGTAGAGAACGTAATATGTCCATCAAAACTAATCGTTTTAGTTTTATTTTATTTGCTTTTGCGTTATATAATTAATACCTAAAATTAACTTTTTTTTTTATCGCAAGGACGGAAATATGTTCTACGCTTTTTCCGTCAGCTAAAAATATAAACAATTTTTTTTTTTCATCGTCATCGGCATTGTACTATATCTATAGGTTCGATAAGGTTTTAAAATCAGTTGTTGCTTCTGCGAGTTTCGGTCTAAATCCATTCAGAGAGAGCTTCGAGGTGTTTTTAGGAAGTGACTCTGATTTTATAAATTTTCGAGATGTTGAAAATTTGCCTGTTTGCTTTTGTTGTTCTGATCGGATCCGTTAAATTGGATTCGATTCCTTTCATGGATTGCGGTAAGTCGTGGAAAATTTAAATTTATCAATTGCAATTAGGATTGGCAATTAATAATTGTTAATTAGTCTTCAATTATTGATGGAGTGTTTCTGTTGCCGCAGGTTCTGGTGATAATCTGTTGGATGTCGATATCATAGGATGCTCGAGGCTCCCTTGTCCTGTCAAGATGGGAGGAGAACATTCGATTAAAATTAGCCTCATCTCAAGTACGTTACATTTTTTTACATCCTTTCGAAATTAATTTTATATTGATTCAAATAACTGTCGAGAAAACTCATTTTTAACGACAATTTTATAATCTTGTATTCTTCATATTTTCTTTACATTTTATTTAAGTCTATAGAAAACCTATATTTTTCTTATTATTTCATTTAGTAAAAAATAATTTTAATAATATCTAAATTTGCATATTCTAACGTTAAATCTTTTGATTGAAAAATTTTACCAAACCATTTTACATTAATAATTTCATTTAAATTAGGTGATTTTACAATAAAAATAAAATTTTATATTATTGTAGTAAAAGTACAAAAGTTTACAAACACAAACTTGTTCTATGCATCATAATTTAAAGTAATAAATATAAAACTGAATGTTTCTAGTTGGCCATAAATTACGTTTTTATTATTATACTTACTAAGAAACGCAAAATAAACTTATTTATTACATTTTTGTTTTATTTTTGGAAACAAAAGTCACCGCATAGCGTCATTATTTTTGCTTACATAAGCATGACAATGTTAAAATTCATGTCATACGTTAGAATATTTAATTTTATTGTTAATTTTTTACAATTAAAACAACATGTTAACTTTTCAGAAACAAAATAAAAACAACAACTTGTAAATATTTATTGACATGACAGTATTTAAATTTATATTTTCTGTATTTTTTTTATTATAACAGCATGTAAAAATATTCTGATTATGTTCTGTAGTGACAAAAAATCTTAATTGCTTGTTTAATTAATTATAGAAATATAGAAATTAATGATAAAAAGCTTAACTACATTTTTAAGCAATTAAATGCAAATTAATTAAGTCAAGTTATGTAATAATTCATGTAACACTTACCTTGTTGCAAAGTCTAATGTAGACACTAATATATTTCAATCTCTTTTTGCAATTCTAAGATGTGCAAATGTTCAATGTTGGAAATATTACCTTACGTCAATTTTATTTTTAAGTCATCATGACAGATTGGTGCAAATGTAGCTTGTCTTTCAATTGGTGCAAATATAGCTTGATCTTTAAATATTAATTTAAGTTTACATTTTCGTTATAACTTTCTTATGATTAAAACAATGAATAGTAAAAGCTTAAATTACTTATGTAATTACGCGGATGTAAAAAAAAGTTCGGTTAAAATTTATAGTCGAAACTTACCTTGTTCGCAAAGTCTAATGCATAAACTAATGTAATTCAAACTTTTTCTTCCTATTAACTTATTATGTTCCTTTTCGTTCGTCCTCTTTAGAAATGCCTAGCAAACATTTAAATCAGAACGTCGAATTGATCGTGAGAGCGATCCATACCAGGATTCAAGTGACGCCCGATGATCCTTGCCACGAGATTAATTGCCCAGTTAGCCTGAACCGCAACGCCAGTTTGAACGCGATCATGCACATACCAAAAACCGGACTTGTACCGGTAAGTACAGCAACCAAAATAGATTAATATAACCCTTTTCGGACGAGCGTCGGATATATCCGCCCAAATAGAATTTTAGTTCTTAAGTCTTTTATTCCACACAAATACGTTATGTTCTTAATTAAACTTTGCCGTTAATTATGTAGAGGCGCTACTTGACATATCAATGCCACTACAAAGCGGTTTAGATTTTGACCGCGCACGCTAATTAACCCAAAATTAACTCAAAATATCCACATTTCTTATGCAAACAATCAAATTAAATTAATATTAAATAAATTTTCAACAGTTGGACGCAATTTTGGTATGGAAAATCCACAATGACGCAGGAGATCAAGTAGTCTGCATGGAAACTGAGGTCACCATCGAAAAATCGAAAATGGAATACGAATTGGATTAAGCCAAAAATTTCAAAAGGAAAACAAACGGAGATTAGAGAATTACCAAAACCAAAGAATTAATTAGTCTCTACAAACCTTAATTAAGACACTTCCAATATTTTTGTGTTTTTTTTTGTGTGTGTTTCTAATTAAATAAATAAAGAAACAAAAGTTGTTATGTAAAAATAAAAAAAATAAAAAAAAAACAGTTTCTTTCATTTAGATACATTTATTGATCTAGTTATTAGTATTATCATTATTATTTGTTTCTGCTAAACACGAAAATCTTAATATACATTTCCACAGTTTTCTTTTTCGGTTGTTGTTGTTGTTGTCCTGTTGTCGTTATTATTATTGTTTAGCCTACAATAAAATATCACAATATTCATTTATATTTAATCTAAAAATTACTCTATTTATTAACAATATTCATTTATATAATAATATACTTTCATTATTTTTATTATATATTATTATTTTTTTTTTCTTAATTTTTTTCCATATACATATATATTTATTTATTTACTTTTAAACTTCCTTTCCTTCCATTTTCAAATCATACCGATTTCGCGCCAAAACAGATAATCCCTTTTATACACAACAATTAATAATTATATTTATATATATATAAAATCCGTATTTCTTCTTACAAATTTGCCTTTTTGTTTCAAGCGTTCTCCATTCATTTAATTATCATTAACGTTACTATTAAACATTCATTTTTTTAAGTTTTTTTTTTGTTACGAAGTTTGGGGAAGGATTAGTTAGGATGATATTAATTTGTTTATTTGAGATATGTTTCGAAATCATATGTGAAAGCGATATGGTAAGAGAGAGAGATAGAGATATACATCGTTTCAATGGAGATATGTTAAATGTTAAGAGTATCACCTAAGATTTAGTTAGATAGAGAGAAAGAGAAAACGAAGTTCATTTGTTTTTCTATAGAAAAAAAAACAAAAAATAACGCAAACGGTTATGGCTTTTAAACATATAGACAACAATTATTTATGTACAGACATGTTTTCTTTTTGTTTTTTTTTGTTTGTTCATAGTTTTATCTACAGAAAGTATTTGAGGAGTTGAATCCCCGTTTCCTTAACTTTTATATTTAATATTTATTTATGTATTTACAATTTTTTTTATTATAATTATGACTATTGAACATTTTCAAATGCTTTAAATATTGCAGAAACCAAAGCTTTCTTTTTAGTAAATTTGAATTAAATGTACAAAAAAAAAACAAGTTTTCCAATGAAAATTTATTTTGTAGATTTCTTTTTACTTAAATCTCAAATTTGTTGAAAATACTTGAAGAAATTCATAAAATTTTATAATCTTTGTGATTTCTTTTACTTTTTATATTTTCATCGAATGACATGTTTTGATATTATGAAATTTTCAATATTTTTTCGTAATTGATTTGAAAAAAAAAAACTGAATGTTACAAACTTATTTTTTGCTCATATGCTTTTGTTTTCCTATTGATTCGTAATACTGCTTTGCATTAAAATCGCGTAGTTGCAGTTATCGCCAGGATTATCGATGATTTACGCACGATATTCAGGACACTGGGGAAATTATTTACAAAAAAAAAAGAACGAACAAAACAAAAAATTGCGCAGCGCTAAAAAAAGAGCGAAATAAATAATATGCACCCTGCAAAAAAAAAAGAAAAACAAAAATTCGTTGGGTTGAAAAATCCATCGCGCTGTTGATTATATCGTCAAACATTGAAAGCAATATTTTCGAATTCACTCTTTATTTCGAATGCAATTTATACCCAACAAAATACGCGAAAAAAAAAAAACGAATACCGTGTAAAATATGCGACTGAAACAAGGGCGTAAATCATTTTAATAAATTTATGGTGCGGAATTTATAATTTTTTTGGAAAACATGTTTTTAAATTTTCGTTTGTTTTTTTTTTCATGTGTGAAAGCTTTGATTCTTACGCTGCATTTGTTCATATATTCAATAGTCGTACATTTGCTTTAATATATAATATATATATAGAGTTGTTTTTTTTAACAATATATGAATCGTATGCTTACTTAATTTATTTGTTATAGATATTAGTTTTGCTTAATTAATTAAGTTAAGATGTTTCTGGTTTGTGTGTGTTTTGTATTTATTTAATTATTAGTTATTCTTGTCGTCTGGTTCACGAAGATTGTCCATTCGTTTTGTGTTGAAATCGTAATGGAAAAAAATCGAAATAAAATAAAAGAGTAAGAGAAAAAAGGAACACTTATCGTAACAGTAAATATAACGTATGTACAAACTACCAGTCGTCAAATGTACATGCAAGAAATTCATCCCTTTGTGTGAGAGTGTTTTGTTTTTCATTTAGTCGGTGTAGATATGGGGGATGGTTAGGTTAAGGTTAATGCAATAATAATAATAAATGTTGTAGCGTTTGGACGGTGGAAATAAAGAGCGGAGCGGGATGATGGTTGAATTAAGGGTTGGTAGTAAAGTGTGGTAAGGGGGGAGAAACAGAAGTGAAACAAAATATAGAAGTAGAGAAAAAGTGAGAGAATGGAAAAGGGGAACACTTTTATACGCAACTCTCGGGCAGCCGATTAGCCATGAGTCGTTCCTTAATGGCTAATCCATTGAGTTCGAGGTCGGTCTGCTGCGTGGCCCTAGTCATAGTCGCGGAGCTTCCGTTTCCGAGTCGCAGGTCCTTCGGGCGGGTTTCCCTGGGAAACGTTCCAACCATAGCGACGGGATTGTTGTACTGGTGATACTGCAAGAGAAGAGAGGGAAAATGGAAGGATGAAAAAAAAAATATAGCAGATTCAATCACTTACTGGGTCGTTCTCCAAAGCCGGTGCACCAGATGAGATGCTCACCCAATGAGGAGCAGCGCTCGTCGTTATATTAGCTGGAGCAGAAGAAGCGGCGGTCTGTCCGTAACTCGGAGATGCTATCAAACCTCTGGACGGCATTCCCAATTGTCTTTCGCTTTCGGCATCAGGTGATCCTGTAAATGGGTCTCAGGTGAGGATAGTTTCCGTGCGATCATGTTTGGTGCAATTTTACCGTATTTTGCAGGTATGATGTCCGGGTCTCTTTCGTCGATTCCATCTCGCGGTGAAGCACTTCTTAACAGTGGTTTGGTTGAGGATAAGCCGAGGTTCTGTCCGCCGATCACCTTCTGATCCAATCCGCCTTCCGTTTGTTTCTCGGATCTTCGAACTACGATAATCACCAACATCATGACTATTATTGTCAGAGCCGTTCCAATTATGATTCCAATTATCGGAGAAATCGGCAATTCACCATCAGATGCTAGAACATAGTACAAAATTTTCATTTAATTAACTATAACAATTACTATATATTTATACCAAAACTATAGTCATCATGGTTATACACTTCTATAAAAGATGTATTACCTAATCTTGTAATTACACTAATCGAGGACTTTACAACCATATGAAAATAAATCGCATACAAAGATATTTAAATAAAAAGGAAAAAAAATGTTGACGAATTGATAATTTCAAACCGGACTATAGTGAATCCGGGTTAATTGAAGCCGCACTATGCGAGAAATTACTGTAATTATAGTTTTATTACCTAATCTTGTAATTACAGCAAACCGGACTAATCGAGGACTTTAGAACCGTATTAAAATAAACCGTACAACTAGAGATTTAAATAAATAGAAAAATACTTATGTTTCTTAATTTAAATTTTGTTAGAATTTATTTTTTTATTTAGGCAATTAAATAAGAATCAAAATTTGAAACCGGATTATAGTGAATCCGGATTATTTGAAGCCGCACTATGCGAGGAATTGCTGTAATTCATGTTTTTTGATAAGAAATATTTCATTAAAAAGGAAAAAAATTATTGACAAATTGAAATTTTCAAACCGGACTATAGTGAATCCGGGTTAATTGAAGCCGCACTATGCGAGAAATTGCTGTAATTATAGTTTTATTACGTAATCTTGTAATTACAGCAAACCGGACTAATCGCGGACTTTAGAACCGTATTAAAATAAACCGTACAAAAAGAGATTTAAATAAATAGAAAAATACTTATGTTTTTAAATATAAATTTTGTTACAATTTATTTTTTATTTTGGCAATTAAATATGAATCCGGATTATTTGAAGCCGCACTGTGCGAGGAATTGCTATAATTCATTTTTTTTTTATAAGAAATATTTCAATACGGAGGTTTTATTTGGATAAAATTGATAATTTTTTCAATCTTTGGAAATTAATAAATAATTATTTTTGTTCACTTTTGTATCACTATTGCAATAAACGTGACTATTACTATATAATTCATTTCATAGATGTCACTTTTGTAAAGTTACTTAATATTTATTATTACGTAATATAAAGTAATAATTAATTGTTCGATAAATAATTAAAAGATATAGTAATTATGTATTTTTTTTTTAAATTTTATTGTTAATGTATAATTTATCTTGTTATATAAAGAATTGAATGCAGTTGAGTAATGGTTGTTGATGTAGAATTTATATTTAGGTAATAATCTGTGTGCGTGCAGATGAGGTATATAAGTGTGTTGAGGAAGACAGGGCTTTTAATAAAAGGGCTGATGATCTCCAGAGGTGGAAGAGCCTCATTAATAGCCCAAAAACATACCGCGAGGCTTTTATTACAACAAAGGCATCCCCCAAAAGACCCTCACCCAAAGTAGGCCAAATGGGTACGAGGATGAAGAGAGCGGTGTTTATAATAGAGAGGAGGCCGCAGGATGACTTTTTCATCCATTGTGCGTCTAAAGCTCTACAAGCCAAACTATAATGTAATGATTAATCAGTTACCGCCCTTCCTCAAACCCTCTTCCTACCTTCTCTTCTTTTCTGCGCTGGGCGGTAAATTAAATGAGCTACTGAAAAATTAATATTGATGGGTTTCAGGAACGTAAAAATTGGAACCGTATCCAGAAAAAACAGAGTCCTACGCAAACACGATTTGGTATTAGCTCTTCCCACCCTATGCTTTCTTTTCGCACCGTCTCTGTCCCATCTATCCTCTCCGATATTCTGAATAATGTAACATCAACAAAACGGGAACAGGAGGTTTGCCGCGATAAAATTGCGGCTCCTCGCGAAGTGCGCGGTCGACTTTTTAAAATGCTAATATGTTACATGAATAGTGCATCTATTGATTAATCCCCTACCGCCACCCGCACACCTCTCTTCACTCTCTCTCTCTCTCTCTCTCTCATACACACTCAATCGCCCACCAAAAGCCAGGCGGCTTCCTCTTCCTCCTACAATTGCATAAGAGCCTATTCTCCGCGTGCAGCACTAAACGCGACACTACGAAACTCGATATTTCAAAAGAATCTAATTTATAATACGGCCGACGCTTTATAATCACTACGTGCCAGCACATCAAAAACCTTTTCGTTATTGTGCTTTGATATTGTTATGAGAATATTTGTACCCTGCACAAATCACTATTTCTGGGAATTTTCTATATACTTTGATACAAATGGAATATTTTTTTTTGAAATTCTAAAGAATTCAGTTCTACAAATTTGTCGAAATCAGAGTCATCTTAATTTTATAACTTATATGTAAAGTGCACTTGTATTGTATTTATATAATAAATAAATTTATAATTTGAATAATTGTGAAATTTTTATTTTTTTTGGTATAAATTTATTGAATATTAACTTTAATTTTATCAATAAATTGCATTTAATAATTTGCAGTTATATAATTATTTGTTATAAATAATAATAAAAAATGAACATTTTGTAAATGGAAAACATATTTTTATTACAAATCTTGTCTCACTCTACCCGGCGCATCCACAATTTCAAAAAATGTATCATACTTAATTATTATAAAGAATTGATGTTATATAAAAATCAACATCTAATATTGAGCTTTCTTTCATAATAAATGTAGTTTTTATTATTTATAATACAAAATGCAAAGTTTTTATAAAGAGAATATATTAATTTTTTTTAATTTTACCAAAAATATTTCCATTTGGAACCTTGTGCAATAACAATTTCTAAAAATGTGTTTCATATTTCATAAATAAGAAAAAGTTAAAATTTTTGCATTAATGAAAGTTATTATTATGGAAAGTAAAATTAATATTTTATGGATTTTCTGAAAGTATTGAAATAATGAGAATTAGCCTGTGTTTGTGGTAAAAATTAATAATTAGTTTACTTTTTTAATATTTAATAATTGGGTCATTTTGACCCATATCTAGTAGGTGTGTTTAATCTATCTGTCCGTATTAGTTACGGGTTAAATTAGTAATAAATTAATCATTTAATGATATTAAAATGTTATTGAAGAATTTAATAGAAGAATATTACGCATTTACACGTGTTATATATAGTTAGAAAGTATTTTGTAAAGATGATGGTGTAAATCGTATTTAGAAATCCCATTTATTGTACGTGAAAGATACAATTACAAAGTGCAGTTGAATTGTATTCGATGAGGGTTAAAAGCCGGAGATAAGCTGTAAACCTGTCGTGAAGTAAAAATTGTTGTCTGGCCGGGAAATCAATGTTGTCGTAAAATGGAAAATCAGCGGAGATAAGTGGAAATATTGGCCGCACGACGTATATAACCATACACAGTTATATCTATATATGTATATATAAAAAGAGGAAAGAAGTAGTAGAAGAAAGGAAAAAAAAAGAAAATATATTACAGAGATAGTCTAGCGCAATCCAATCACTGTAATCTGGAATGGCCGCACGGAAAATCCCTGCCGTCGCCACTCCTTTATTGGCGGACCACTTTCCATGCTCCAATTTTCCGTTCACCCCAATTACTCCTTTCCAAATTTAATATTTCCTCCCTCACCACTATAATCTTTCGCAATTGAAAATACGTTCGCGATTTTCCGACGGTCGCACTTCAAAAAAAAAAGAAGTAAAATGAAGAGAATGAAGGAAACAACATGTAAGCAATAACATCGCAATTAAGGACAATTAGATGAACGGAAAAATATGTTTTATTTCGTATTTTAAATCCATGCAAATTAAATTTTGTCCACAGGAATGATTTTTAGCATAAAATTAGTTGAAGTTAATTATATTCAAACCTAATTAATGCAACTTTATAATTATATTAGAAATGCTTTCATTAGCTTGTGTTTATAAAGGAATTTCAATTCAAAATATTTTGAGTTAATACAATTTGTCTTAAATCGTTCTGAAATATTGTAAATGTGTTATGCATTAAATATTAAATCATAAAAATGTTTAATAACTGAATTTGAAATTCTTAACACTGGATGTGTTAATAATCGTTTCACTAATTGCTATAGGAAATATTAATATTCGTGAGGTAATTATTAAACATTATTGTAATGAACAGTGATGGAAGCAAAAAGGCAAATAGTCGTGAGAGGGGATGTGTAGTGACTCGTCGTTTTTGCCTCTTGCCTCGAGTTGAGGATTTGCGGTTCTAGGATGACAGAGGAGCATCGCGAGTGCAGAGGAAATCCCTGAAGAGGGTGTCAGGACAATTAACAAGCCTCCTACGTCCACCCCGTCGACATCTCCGCCCACGCTTCATCCCTCGCAATCGACTCACTCCTTTCTCTTTACTACCCCCCCAACCTTCTCTCTCTCTCTATCTCTTATCGCAGCCGAACTATTATATCCGAATTCCATTCAATTCCACCGGATGTCAATTTCATTCAATTGAAAGATGGATGACCGTACAGGAAGCGCGCACACGCCCAGCACTCTCACGCCTTTCCTGCCGCCTCCACCTCACTTCTCATCGTGCAAACCGCATAATGCAAATATCCTGTCGATAAGCTGACATAAGATATAAATGGGATTCGACGGTAAGAGTGGTAAAGGTTATGGTATATCATAAGATTAAACGGTGTCAATGGTATCAGGAAATTTCGTGCTCCGATGAACCGGAAAATCTATAGATTATAACCCACTGCATTATATATATATACATACACATATACACAGCGTGACCACTATAATATTCAGTATCCATTAGCTCATACAACTTTCTAATCCTGGCTTTAATCGGTAAATCGGTTCTCCTCTTTAGTGATTTTGATGTAAACTTCAAGGTGAAGCTTTTATAGAAATGTAATTAACGTTTAATACCAATAGTAGAAGTGACTTGCTGATGTTAATGATATTTCTGTGGAATGAAGAATATTGGAAATGATGAAGTAAACATGTTTTGAGATTTAATTAAGTTTCCGGTTGGACATTGACGTCTGATAGTTTAAGGAAAGTATTTGAGACAGGTTGGTTGGTGTAAAAAGTGGCGAGTTGTGACATTTGAGTGACGGTATTGTGTGGGTCTTATCAACGGACAGAGACATATCACCGCCGACGTGACTTCTGTGCTATTACGTTTTCTGTAGTGCAAGAGGGTAGTGTTAGGGGGCAAAAGGGAAGATCGTATCGCAGCAGGGCTAGCTGCTATCCGGCATAGACACGTCGCCCGCACAAAAGTACATCTGGCGCTCAGAATGTGACATTTTTAAATTGCTTCTGTTGGATGGGTGGTTGGGTATTCGTGGCTTTCTGCTAATTCAAAAACGCGTCGGCATTAGTTCCAGACCTGTACGTTTCTCCGCATCCTTGAAGGTGACTTCCTCGAGAACGACGCCGTTGCTCCGTCCTTTCGCGTTCGCTGCAAAGACCACAATCCTGAACGTCACATCCGGTTCGAGGTTGTCCAGGAAGAAGTAGGGCTCATCCAGAGAGGTGATGTTGAAACGGGGAACGGCGGAATTCGGCGAGTACAGTTCCAGCAGGAAATGCTGCGGAAGGCCACCGTCGAATCCGGGTAGGCAGTACACGTCCACCGAGCTGCTCGTTTGGTTCGACAAAGTGCAGTTCTTCACGGGGAACGGCTTGCCTGGAAGGAAAGTCGGAATGTTAAAGCGAGGGTGAGTAAGTGCGGGGGCGTGCATAGAAGCGGCGCGTCGGAAATTAGTTTCACCTGCGGCGACGACTTGGAAAACGCAAGGATTCAACTGATGGCCCACGGAATTGGACGCCCAGCAGGATAACGAGCCGTAATCCAGTTCGGAGACGGGAGTGTACCTCAGCACGCTCATAGTGCCGTTACTAGTCTTCGCAAATCTTTCCGCGGCAACGTCCAACGTTTCGCCCGAATTGTTGAACTTCCACCTGTAACTCTTTGCCGGAGGATCGGACTCGATCTCGCAGAGGATGTCTATACTCTCTCCTCTGGAAGCACCGACGACAACAATCCTATCATATCTACACGTTGGAGAATCTGCAACAAAAACAACATTCATTAAAATATAATATATTTAAAGCCCTTTTTGATTGAATAATAATCAAGTTCTTAACGATTATTGAAAACACTATACCTATTATAATAAATGAGAATATTGCAACAATCATATTCAATTCTAACCTGATTATAACAATCAATAAGGATATTAAGAAATCTTCGTTTATAAAAAAATGGAATAAATTCAGTGAAGATGTTAAAATACAAATGTCTTAAACATTTCATACTTTATCAATGTCAACTCACTTTTTGTAGTTATAAAAGTTAAAAAGTACATATACTTGACAAGTATTTAATAGAATCTTGCTTTCATAAATCAATTACAAATTTATAAAGATTTATCCCACACAAAGTATGCATGTAGTTTTTAAAACGTTTTTTCTTATTATTACAAATATATTTCAGCCACCTTTTTACTGTTTACCAAACTAAACTTCAAACTTTACATATTCCTATCGGATTTACTAAGTTATTCAAAAATAGTCATTTAGCTTAATCATAACTTTAACACAACAAAATCTATACAATTGTTTGTTTATCAATTATAAGAATACAGAATTTACATTTCTTGTTATTACTTTTTCTGATCTTGTGTTACGATTCCCGACGATAGCTAACGGCGACTATCTTGCCGCTTGCTTTCCATTCTATTTATTTACTTTTACCACGACGCCTGCCGTTAAAATTGTATGCTAATAGAGCATCGATTATTCCAGATTCCGATATTAAAAACATGCACTTATTTATGAAACTCTGCGCGCGCCCAACCACATTATCATTCAAATTGAAGCCCTTAACTTATTCATTACGAACCGACAACTTTCCCGCTTTTTTTCTTTCTCTCACTAAGTTCAACCACCCCCAGAAATACATAAATATCCACACAATACAATAAATACAGTTCATACACATAAATACATATTTACTTAATATGCATCATAGTGAATCATAGATGGCATGATCAACCCTTATAAAAAAAATTATGTATTTATAGATATTTATGTCTAAGTAAAAGTAACATAATAACAATATGAATCATAGATGGTGCTAAAATCGATCTATTTTTTCTTCCATTATATAATTACCATCATTTAAAAATGTTTTTCACCGTTCAACATATAAATTCACTTATGTACACATTATATGAATCATACATGGTGCAACGACAAATTCACATGAAAAAAAATCACTATTTTACCATTACATAATTTCAAATCAGATAAAAATAAATTAGTTTACGTACGTGCTCGTTAAAGGTTTTAACTTAAGAAATAATTAAATCGCATGTTCGCTTTTTAACTAATAATCGCAAACGGAGTAACAATTTTAACGATCTGAAGCAAATTAAATGTTGTTTCTATTATTTTTTTCCGATAAAATTTGCCGTTAATTACGTAACAATAACACTTATTCGTTTTATGAAACCGCGAAACCTGACGAATTTCGCAAATGAAACAATAACAGGTGAAATGCAATTAACAATTATTAATTCTTGCACGACAAAATCAACATAATTTTGTACATTGTAATAAAACGGAACAGCGAAAATTGGATTTAATTAAATGCATTTTGTTGTAGGCAATATTATTTTAATTAATAATTGTTGAAATTTGATAAAAGCAATTAATATTTGTATACTAACAACAACAAAAAAAAAACAATTGTTATTTATATTTGAATATTAATTTTCATAAAACTAACTTCAATTTCGTGATTATACAATTTAAAATAGTAAAGATTTGGTTCAATTTTATTAGTGAAATGTTTATTTAGAAAACTAATGAATGAGAACTTCAAAATTCTGATAAAAGAATGTATTTAAACATATTTTTAACTTCAATGAATGGAAAGAAAATTAATCGTTTGAAAATGATTTGTTTATTATAAAAACAATTCTTATTTAAATAAAAATATTTCTGCCAATCAATTTTTAATTATATATTATTGAAGGTATTAAAATTGAATGAAAATTTAGTTTGAAAATAAGAATATACAAATTTCTTATTTAGTGTAGTTAATTGTTTCTAAATGCTTAGAAAATTTTAACATTAGTTTTAATCAATGAATAATTAGTAAATGTACTTATTTCCATCTTATTCTAACAATATTTATTACCAGAAATAAATTGTGAGAAATAAGTTTTCATTTTATGAATGAAAATAACAATTACGATGATATTTGTATAATTTATTAGCATCGTATTCAATGTGTTGGGACATCGTGGCTTGTAGCTAATTGCAATTAAATGTTCAAAATTACTCCTTAATTGTTTTGTAGTTACAATAAAAAAAAATATTTTATCAGGTTGTGTTGATCCACGAAAAACATGTTTTTCGGGATGCGATTTTGTGTTCAGCGCGAAAAGTTTCAACTGAAATGAAAGTGGAGTTTAAAATTTAATACATATTTTATAATACAATTATATACGTATATAATAGGAAGTAGCAGAATATCTCATCGTCAAAATGATTAAACTTAATAAAGTGGAGGACGGAATGAAACTTGCTAATTATAGCACTACTCCAAACAACCCAACCAGTCCATATACATATACGTATATAGTAAATGTAGATATATGAATGAGTATTCGCATAGTTTTGTTACATAACAACGAATAATATACAAAATTTAGGTACGTCTACATCCGCGTCCCTCGCGCATTGTTTCGCCCGGTCTACTTAATTAATCACGCAACTTCAGCCCCATCTTCCTGAGAAGCCCATCAGTCAATTTTAATTACTACAGCGAAAACAAAAATTAACAATTTAAGCCGACAGAATTCTGGCGCCGCAGGACAAAACTCAACATAAAACAAACGCGTATACCGAATACATGTATCCCCCGACTTGCGAACTCCCGGATTTACGAACAATATTCTAAAAGCTCTATTTATTTATTGTAATCTATTTATTGAAATTTATGCAGTCAGTAATACGAAATTTAACATATATAAAAGTAAAAACCATGATAAAATGTGGTAAAATTCGAATTACGAACAACCCTTTGGAACGGAACTAGTTCGTAAGAAAAGACGATATATATTTATAATATAAAATGATGTAATTATTATTAATAATTAAAGAAATTTATTTACTTTTTATGAAATGATTGATTAATTAATGTTTCTTGATAATGTTGTAAAACAAAAAGCTTATAACTGTTGTTCTTGTTAAATTGTTATCTTTAAACGCTCTTCATTACGAACGCTTTACAGTTGACCATAAACCATGGAATTATGTAATTAGGGAATACACGCACTTCGAATCTGCACCCGTTACGTTATATACTTTTTTTTATTGCGGTAACATAAAACTTCGTTTATTGCATTTCGTATAAAGAAAAACTCATCAAACAGTACCAATTACTGTTAAACTGAAAACGGCCAACAAATACAGCAATTTCCTTCAATTATTCTAACAAATTTGAAATAACAAAAATTTAAACTTATTTCCAAAAATTTCTCAGAATTACAAAAATAAATATAAATTTCTACCTATTATATAATTATTAAATAGTAATTGGAAACTGATAGGTAATTATAAGGTTATTAACTGTTTCCATGTCAATTACTTTGTGCAACATCGAAGTTGAAAGCTGGATGGCAAGTGGACCGTTTGTTTCCGGCAATTGATTTAGGTTTAATTAAGTTAACAGATAATTAAACTTAATTACAGACATCGCGGCGCAGGTCAGAAATCATCGTCTGCTTCGAATTCAGCCTGTTCGCTGTGTCTCCCCCATTACAGACACGAAAATGCAATGTTTAATTATCATCGCTCAAAACGCGCAATCATCGTTATTGTTAATTATACACATTAACAATTCGTTTACATAAATGTTTGTTAAATTGTTTAATCGTTAATCCAGAGCGGAAATACTTCGGTCGATAGACTTTCTTGATAATCCATATTAAGTGAATATATTGTATTTGCATTATGATTTGGATTTTATAGAGCTAATACTTGGGCATGTAATTGACAAGTATTTATTTTTTAATTCTCTAATTGGTTGTAATTTGGGATAAAGAACTAACCAAACCGAACAATTTCTATCTAATTGGAATACTTTGCAAATACTGCTGTAATCGGAAATGATTGTGAATAATTTACTTGGCAAGTATCAAGTACTGAATTATTGATTTTGTTAAATGCATAAAAAATTACTTATATAACTTTTTAGCAGGTACTTAGGGAATATTTGATACTTGGCAAGTATTTAGTTGCTGCATCAATACGTTTATAAAATAAAAGCCTCAACATGAGTTAACTAACTTACAACCAAATAATTGTATATATCTACCTTGTAATACCTTATGAATGCTTTGGTAAGTGAAAATGATTGGGTACAATTTACTCGTCAAGTATCGAGTAGTGATTATTAGATTTAATATTGAAAAACATGTGATTACATAAAACGTTAACTTAGCAGTTACTTCTGGAAGCGGAAATGATTATGAATAATTTACTTGACAAGTATCTAGTAGTGAATTATTGATTTTGTTAAAATGCATAAAAAAAATACTTATATATCTTTTTAGCAGGTACTTAGTTGCTGTATCAATACGTTTATAAAATAAAAGCCTCAACATGAGTTAACTAACTTACACCCATATAATTGTATACATCTACCTTGTAATACCTTATAAATGCAATGGTAAGTGGAAATGGTAGTGTACAATATACTCGTCAAGTATTGAGTAGTGATTAGTTGATTTAATACTGAAAAACGTGATTACACAAAAACGTTAACTTAGCAGTTACTTCGGGAAGACTTGACAAAATACTTGGCATGTATTTAGTTACTGTATCAAGAAGTTAATAGAAAACTATAGAGCATAAGATAATTAACTTGGATTTATAGATCTACATCGTATTTCACAAGTTTTAGTGGAAGCGCAGATTTTTAGTAATAATATACTTCTCAAGTATCGTGTAGTGAACATGATGGATACTATTAGAGGTTCTTAAGATAAAGACTTTCTGAAAACGTTTATTTATTTACTTGATTTATTTACTTTAATACTTGACAAAATATTTTGCAAGTCTGAAAAACTTGAATGAATCATTGACTTGCATTATGGTACATACACACTACTTGTGATAAGTGTTGTTGGACGTTGGATTATCGTGTTAATAAACGATAAATTATGGATATTGATAGTTTCGGGTGAGAAGATAGACAGATGTTAATGTAAATGAACTAAGGTGTAGCACGGATTGGGCGGAAGGACGAAATATAGAAGGAAGTAAAGATAATAAAAAAAGGAAGAAATATTATAACAAAAAAAAAGACATGAAGAGAAAGAGAAGCAGTATATTGGAGCGGAATGAAATGAAATCTAGATTGGATTTGAATGGGAATGAGTGACATTGCGTGTCGCCCCGTAATTATTTTTGTCGCAGTTGTTACGCCGCGCCGCTTCTGTTTTTTGTTGCCGAAGTGGAATAAACACCTGCTGTGCGTAGCCATAATCCGAATGAAATCCAAATCCCTGCATACTTTTGAATATTTATAAGGGAGTGTTTAGTTCTGTTTGGACTGGTATTATCCTGGGGATCGTCCTGGTCACGGCAATACATCACGCCACTGTCCGACGGAAAAGCCGCCTCACGTCTCCTCTGCTCATCCCTCATCCCTCAACCCATCCCTCTCTTTGAGGCCAACCGTCCCCGGTTTGAGTTAATGGAGCAGCCGCTTCATAAACACGACGAATTTTGGGATAAACCGAAAAGCGCGCGCGCGCGCGACTGTTGAAAAAGAAGGAAAGAAAAAGATGAAGGCAACCAACCCCAACAAAAAAGAGACTGTATATAAAAGAAGACCACTCAACCTCTCACTCAAAATAATCCATTTTATATAAACAGGATATTGGCATGCAAATCGATCGCTTAAGAATTTTCGCGGAGACAAATTTCACTTAGGAAAATTGAAATTCGGTTTTGCGTTGCGTGGGTGGGAGAGAGGGGTGGAAGAGAAGCCCTCTCGATCCAATTTGAAACTTATCAATTTCCCGCGCGATTAGCATTACAGCATTTCCAGGAATTTACACGCAAACAATCGCGGTTTCGGACCCACGTCACGCTCCGTTCGGCCCGTCAATTTTGTTGTCAATTCCCCAAGACTAACCCAATATTTCTTTGTCTCTCGTGTTTGGATACGCATACATCCGAGCCGAAATGGAATTTACCTGTAATCAAATCACGATCCGTCAAATCAACATGTTTCTATCACTTTACCCTCTCTCTTTCATCATTTACAAATTGATTCAATTTGTTTTACAAATAAAACAGAATTATTCATTGCTTTCATATACAGATTTATTGGCGCAGTGACAAAAGCGAGCAGTAAAAGAATCACGTCAAATGCACGAGAATTTGTATGTATATTTAAAATACAAAACCAAACCAGTTTTTTGTAACCTAAGGCAGTGCTCCCCGACCTTTTTATCGCCGCAGACCGTTCAACGTTTGATACAGTTACACCAAAAAAATGAATATAAAGTGATTTAACTCACTAAATTGTAATGAGTAAAAATAAAATGGAAATAATTTAATGTTCCATTGGCGGACCGGGGGTTTGGGACCACTAACCTAAGGCACTAGAGTCTATATGAAAATACAAACTTTCCTAACCTAAGACACTAAAGAAGGCATTTGACGAGTTTGTTATTCTTCGCGTTTTTGTTACTGCTAGCATTTGTCCAACTGTCGAGTCACTAGATTTATGATAATTCATCAATATCAGTGATGATCTTACTTAACTTTTACATTAATCTTTCAATAGTTCTTAACTCCTTTCGTAATCTACAGTCATTTTCATTGCTAAAGTTTCATTTATTATAAAATTTCTCAACGTATTTCTTACATGTTTCATTGAGAATATTCGAATATTTGGTAAACTTAATGCTGTTTACGTATTAATATTAGACTAATCATTAAATACGTATTAATTCTTTTGATTTAAAAAAAATAACAAATTGAAATTAAATTAATTAAAATTTAAGATTAATAAACATAAACATATTTATTTTATATTTGATTATGATAATAAACCTCCTAACTTTATCAATTGATTTAGAAATTTCAATAATTTTATGACCAAAAGGTAATGTATTTTTTTATAATAATTATATTATATTTCAGACTTTTTCAAATAAAAGAAATAATGTCATATTTTCTATGAAAGTAAATATAAAAAAAAATGAAAAATTAATATGATTGAAATGGAATTAACATTTACAATTTAAAAAAAAACGATTGGAAATATTGTGTAATATTACAATATTAATCTCGAATAGCGCAAGTCTGTGGTGGTTGCAATAAAAGATGATTACTGTTTGCACTGGATGCGATCTTCTTTATGAGATTTTGGTAATTATAGTTTGTTTTTTTTTTTGTTGTTCTATTTTCTCTCGCTCTTTCTCTTCTTGCATCATCATGCCAAGGGAGAGAGAACCAATAAATTTTGCTATTAAACCCATGAGCCTGTCTAGGGGTCTGTGTGTGCATGTGTGTCGGAGCGATCCAATAACGGATGCATGTAACGAATTCCTACGTACACGTACCTAGTAATAGCTACGGGCTAGTCTTGATTATTATCCCGAGATGAGCTTTCCCCAATGAACCAGACTAAATAACAAAACAGCTCCAGGTTATAAGCAGACGAAATCAATAATCCTTCGCAATTCTAGCAATGATATAAAACAAAAAAATATGAACACAATTCCTATTTATTAAAAAAAAATAAGTAAATTTATATTTAGTTAATATATACAATGTCTTAATGAATTTATGCGTTTACATTAAATTTATAGTAAAAGTAATAAAAAAAACCTAATTTTAGAAATGTATTCATAAAATAGGTAAATTACAAAAAATATTATATAATCCCACTTTTTATTACATTAATTAGTAAATGCATGTAATTACTAAAGCATAAAAATGATTAATTTGTAAATGACTAATTTTTATATAGAATCAACTTTACCATTATTTGTGGATCAAGAATTTAGTAAATTTTGTATACAAAAAATGTAAATTTTTTACAAGTAAATTAATTTCTTGAGATTAAATTTTCTTATTACATGCATTAAGTAATAATTGTATACATTTAATGTGTAAAACAGGGGCCGGCATTGTTTTTGGATTGAAGACCATTCTTAAGAATCGCACTCAATGATGAGTAATGTGGGTCAATTGAAAGAACATAACACTTTACTCAATAACTTCGTAAGATGACATGTAGATGACGCCTCTATCCATATCATTTTTAAGAAGTACCAATCTTCAGACGACGCCTGTCAAAATTTCATGGCCATCTGACGTTTAGTTCACAAGTTACAGTGGTTTTAGTAACGCTACTTTTGCAATTTTCAAAACAATGGAAAAATCTGAATTTTGTGTGTTTATGGGAAAAAGCAATGCCGATTAAACTATATTTTTTAACAGCGTTATGCATTTGTTAATTCCTATATCATTATAGATTTTGTAATCACCTTTGAACTAGTTTCAGTAAGGTGGTTTGAGTTTGCGGAGATTAAGGCTGCGGGAGTTTGAAATTATCGAGATTTCCGTGAGTTTGCGTGAAAGAGAAACGCTGTCAAAGACGTGAAGTTGCCAACCACCAAGTTTGAATTAAACTTGTAAGTCATCGACGGACTAGCCTTTCCGGTGGCTGTAACATCCCTGTACCATCAAAATCCAGTGTTTGCTATATCAGTTCTAAGTTTCATCGCTTCTGAACTAGTAAACTTACATTTAATGCAGGAAATACACACACTTAAATGCGAGAAATAAAATTGGAATCGATGATTCCAATTGAATAATTTCAATTCGAATCTATTCACAAACTGTTGCTTATTGTCCACTTTTGTTTCGCCAAATGCGCTTTTAATTATGCACTAATGAATGCATTATGTAATGAATATTTTGCACGTCATGCGAATATATTTCCATTTATTATTAATACATCGACCTTTCCATTTTGGCACTGTTATTTATACACAATCGGTCCAATTGAATTATTTAATGCACTTATCTATTATGCAACCCATTTAATATATAGCCGAATCGATGCTTTTGTATTCGCTATTACGTAAAACCAATTTTTTGTGTTTTTAAAATTTGATTAGTATATTAGAATATTTATTATAATAAATAAATTGTAAAATTTAATACTCAATAATAAATATATAAAAGAAGAGAAAAAAACAACAACTTTTAAAAATTAATATTTATCTAAAAATAATTACATAATCAAGTAAAACTCATTAAAAAAATCGTACTAAAAAAGTAGAATTGTAATAAATATTATACAATTATTAAATTTATACTGAAAAATTTCCTACAATAATAAGATATAAATATTTAGATTTTATTATAAATTAATGTTAGGTCATACAAAATCCTTAAATTCATTTATTTAGAATCAAATTATTTAGAATTTTTAATGTAATTTTTAAAGCAAAAGTGCATTCAGTAGTTGAGAACTTTTTTCTCTCGCTGAATTCTAAAGCGATGAAACAAAAAAAGGACAAGTTGTGTGAAATGCAACCATTAGCACGTAAATAAATTATGAAAATACCGGATGAATAATTGAAAAGTTTAATTCTATAAGCGTTGGTCGCAGTCGCAGAGCAATTTGAATTATTCATGCCCGAATAGATTCAAACAACTATAAATACTTTTCGCTTAACTGTTAACTGAATTTTTCAATTTTTATTGGTAAATACAATCGCTTAACGAGTTTAATCCGTAACAAAATTTCCGAATTTTAACTCGTATAGTGAAACATATTAGAAAATTCACATAATATGTGTACAAAAGTTTTAAAAATGAAGTAGCAGGCGCACAAACCAGGACTTCTCTTCTCATCGTCACTCGTTATGCGAAACTTAGCTCGTTAAGCGAGTCGTTATTCTTACAATTAATTTTCCTCGTTAAAAGAGGTGGTCGTTAAACGAGGTTCCACTGTACATTCAATTTCATACTTGAAATCTTTTAAAATTTGATGATACATCAAATATATTTATTGAATTTCGCAAAATTAACGTACATATTGTTTAATTTATTATAAATATTAGTTTGTTACATTAATATTTAATAATTAGAATAATTATTAATAAATTAATAATATTAATAAAAAACATAATAACAAATATTGAAAGATTGGACGAAATGAAATTAATTATTTACTTAAAAATATAAATTTAGTTCAAATAATATATTTATTTACTCTCATTTTGGAACAGAAATGCATGAATATTTATATAATAAATGTATTATAGCCGAAATAAAGTAATTATGACTAAATTTGTAATTTGTAAATTAATTGATTATTTAATTAATTTTTATGTTAATTGAAAAACAGAATTTATTTTGAAGCAATAATTTGGAATATTAAACGATTGTTATTTCAATGTGGCTTCAATCAAGCTTAAAAATGATTTATATTTTTTCTCTGTTCCTCGATTAGTCCGGAATTTTAGTGAAAAAAAAAACGATATTTATCCATTAAGTGATATTATTATTTTAGTAAGCAAATTGTACAATAATGCTTCAAATGCTGAGCAGCTCAAATTTTGAGTGCTTCGTGCTTTGGGAAATGTAAGCGAGTGGAATTAGTTGCAGCTTACGAATTATCCATTTCCAATACAGATTGATCTAGATTAAAGCATTTCCCACAATAGTTTTCATTAGCATAATGCAGACCAATATTTCCAAAAAAAATATTATAAATTTAACGTTGTATAAAATGATTAAATTAATATAAATTATAGGGCAACTAATAGCCGAATGGTTAAGCTAGTGGGGGCAGGTTCAAATACTGGTCAAGCCAGACCCTTTCTGAGCCCTCTCGGTGCTTGAAGCAAAAGGGTCATCGTTCATCATAGATGGACAGTGAAATGAATGAGGTTCAGTGAAGTGAAGTTAACCTACAAGACTACAGACAACCAACAAATTAAAAAATCAATTCATCATAATGGTTTACTTAATGTTCACATTGACCAACATATTGTGAATAAAATTACACGACATAAAAAAAATAGCAATTAAGTATGAATTTGCAGTATTTGAATATTATAATGTATCCCTGATTTCCAGAAAATAATCAATTATATGCTTATAAAATAATAACTAAATATTAACAATCGTCATGTTTGAAGTTGCAAATAAATTACTTATTCAAATGAAATTCATAACTTTGCATTTGAATAAGCAATTTTTGTTCTTAAATTTATTCTAATCCATTAATTAAACAAATTTTAACAAGTATATTTATAGAATTAATTTGATTTTGAAATTATTTTAATTCAGAGCTTTAGTTCTTCAATGAAAATTAAAGCATATTTAAATGAAGTAATTATAAACTGGGCAGGCAAAATGCAAATATTACTAAATGATAGAATAGTAAAATGATTAATGGGATCAAATGAAATGTCTGCCTTTGAAACTGAATACTTTAATTCTGATATTATTTTAATTCAGATTTTCATGCCCAAAGAATATTTCAAAAGAATTAAAGCTTATTAAAATGAATCAATTGTATAATGAACAGATGATTTATGAATTGTGTCAAATAAAGAATATACTCGAATAGAATTTTATTAGACAGAAAAAGCTAAATTACATGGATAATAAAAAAAATTAAAGAATCAAATAAAATAGTAAAATGAAATATAAACCCTAATTAAACAACGAAAAAAGTGATTAACAATAAAAAATAAAATTTAATGGAATGTAAATTCTCATCCACGAAGAGATGGAAATACTTTTAAAAAAAGAAATTAATATTAAAAGTAATAATAAATAAATAGGCATGAAAATAACATAATTATACTTCAAAATATACAAAAGAAGAGAAAATAAATTAAGTATTTGGTGTTTCTGAAATTTTATAAAACATAAGAAAGGCAACAATAAGAAGGAAAGAAAATAGGATGGAATTAAAAAAAAGATTAGATAAATTTGGGGTGAATACGAATACAGAATTTATTAAGTTAAGTTGGACTGTTTGGATATAAATTTAAAGAAAAGAAATGTGTCAAGGAAATGAACAATTTTAGTTTTGTAATACAGGATTATGAAGAGGATAATTTTAATATCGTATTTTGGTGAGAATACGAAACATAATAAATATTACATCTAAATATCACTTTTCGGACGATCGGCGTTTATATCCGCCGTAAAAGCTTTGGCGTTTCTGTTATCGACATACACCA
This sequence comes from Nicrophorus vespilloides, assembly GCF_001412225.1. Classification (NCBI taxonomy): domain Eukaryota; kingdom Metazoa; phylum Arthropoda; class Insecta; order Coleoptera; family Silphidae; genus Nicrophorus; species Nicrophorus vespilloides. Next base: position 130,361 of record NW_017097038.1, read on the forward strand.
CAACGTAATAAAGCACAGTAGTTTTATAAAAAGACTTTTGAAAATGTTTTTATTTTGATATTTTTGTAAATCAAATTTTATATATAAGTTCGTCGGACAAATTAGAAACTAAATGACGGTAAAAATTATTGTATTAAAGCATAAACCAATTACAAAACTAGTTAATAAAAAAAATGAAAATTACGCAATTTTAATTGTCTTGTTTTCAATATAATTTGATATTATTTTTGTTCGAATTTGATCATGTTTCTGGCTAAATGAGCTCAAGCTCACATATACGCCACCCCTTTATAACAAATACCACTTTATCTTATATGTAAGTGCAGATACAGCATTTTTAAAATTGAATTGAATTGTTCGAATTTGAATATTTACATACATTGAGTGCATGAAAGAAAACTAGAAAATTTGTTTTTAAATAGAAATTTCAATAAATTATCGATTCGAAGTTGCTCAACTTTGTGTTATGCACACACACACACAGAACGAGTGACACGTACTCAAGCCGTTGACAGGGAGAGAAGAAGACTAGAAGACGGAGGAGGAGAACACATGAAGTGGAAGTCGGTGGTATTTATGCGCGCTCCGAAGGATTTACATTGTTTGACATTCGATGAAGGGTCGGAACGAGAAAAAAATATTAAAGAGAACAAAAAAATTATACAAAAATGTTTGAGTTTTATAAGTGGCGCGCGCGTTTGGTGGTTTTTCAGCTAAAAAGCATTGGTGTTCCCGGTAATGGCTTTCGCATGATGTTGTTCTTTTCGACTACGTACGTACGTACGTGGTCCTTGTTAAACATACTCTCGTTGTTTTTTTTATCCCTTCTTCAACCCTGCCATTTTGCATGGCGCTGATCTCCGGAATAACGAGCTGCGCTGCGAGGTATGTGGTGCTGCACGAGTCGTTAGATATATCGGCCAGGGCATTTTTCTCGTCTCGCCTCGTCTCCCTCGACGCCATTTTATCATGTTTTCTTTCATACGCAGGACATATAAAGAGGGCGACGTGTATGAGAGATAAAGTTATTATGATGCAATTTGTTACGCTCCAAATTGGAATTTCCGCCGTTAAATTATGCCACCGCTTTCTTAATCAGCAAGAGGAGGAGAGGACGAATATGAGAAGCGAAAAAAAAAAGGTTGAAGGATAAGGATTTTGAGAGCATGATGGAATAAGGACGATGTTGAGATGGAAGAAAGAGGATGATGATGACGATGATGAAAAAGATGGCAACGTTCGGCCCATTTGTTTTTCTAGCTTGTAAATTGGGATAATTGGCAATGGGAGTGGATGATAATGATAATAATAACGAGCACTTACATTGCACTCGGAAGGCGAGCTCATTACTGAGGGTCTCCCCTTCCGTATTGACTGCCGAGCAAACGTATCTTCCGGCGCTTTGTCTCGTCACCTTCTGCAGGACGAGGCTCTGGTTGCTCCGGATTATCCTTGCCGACATGTTGTGATTTAGCACGACGCCCTGGAAGCACAACAAACCGAGGAAACCATCAGAAACATTTACACACATATACACATCTATATATATATATATAAATACACAGACCGAAATCCGGAAGCGACAAATGCCAACGCCACCACCTAAGTACGCTGGAAACTTGACAGGATAACGCGTTTCCTAATTGGATGCAGCCAGCATTGCTCATTTTTACTACCCAACAAGTTGTATAAGCTTTGTCAAGCAACAAGAATCATGCGCATTTTCAGTTCATTATCATTAATTTTGTAACGCTGCACCTACACTGCATCTAACTTAAGACATGCATATTTACAGTTTGTACACGTGACATATGTTTATGTAATAATTAATCGTACTGTGGATGCACCTTGTTCACGATTCAAAGCGCATTATTAATTAAAATAAGAAACTTTACTAACTCTTGCCTTATTGATATCTAAGCAGTGTACATAACAGTTTGTATACCTGATAAATATACTTAATTTTCTGAATGTAAATTGTGATTGTTTTTAGTTTCCATCGCTTTATCAATCAAAATATTAAATATTCATAATTTTCTTCTTAATAAACTGACAGTTTCAAATTCACTCTATACACACTTAGTAATTAGTACGTCTGAAATATGTATATACCATAGGATATATTTTTTTAGTTTTTAACCATTTTACAATCAAAATAATGAAAATTAATAATTCATATTTTATTAAACTCACAACTACAATTGCACACTGTATACATATAGTAGTTAGTACATCTGTCAAACTTCTATGTAATATTCTGGATGCAAAATCAATCAAAACAATAAAATTAAAAACTCATGTTATTAATTTACCAGCTACAATTTATATAGTAATTGGTACACCTGACAGACGTGTATTTCACGTGTTAAGCATGGATACACCAATATCATACAGCATCACCTTGCATAGTGCGAATTTGATCTTCTGTATCTTCTATAGTCGGGTTGAAAAATTTCAAATTAAACTAAATTCTAAAAAATGGTACACAAAAAAATATGTATATTTTTCCCACTAGCACTTTGACTCAATTATTGAATATTAATTAATTAATTAAATAAATTTGATTTAATGAAACTTGAATTAATTATATAATTATGAAAATTGTAATAAATTATATATTTATTAAAATGATCTTTATTTGATGCAATTAATGCAAGAAGTTTCTGTATTTTTCTTTAGTGTTGAAGGTGAAAATGTACAGCTTTGTTATTTTGAGTTATGGTTATGGAAGCTTGTCTGGGCATGGATGCACCAATATCATACAGCAACACCTCGCATAGTGCGGATTTCATCTTCTGTATCTTCTATAGTCGGGTTGGAAAATTTCAAATTAAACTAAATTCTAAAAATGGTACACAAAAACTATATATTATATATATATATATTTCCCACTAGCACTTTGACTCGATTATTGAATATTAATTAATTAATTAAATAAATTTGATTTATTAATGAAACTTGAATTAATTATATAATTATGAAAATTGTAATAAATTATATATTCATTAAAATTATCTTTATTTAATGCAATTAATGCAATGAATTTTCTGTATTTTTTCTTTAGCGTTAAAGGTGACAATTTACTGCTTTGTTCTTTTGAGTTATGATTATGGAAGCTTGTCTGAAGGCAATAGTGTTATATGGTTTATACCATTAAGTTAGAGTAAAATGAATGAGTATGAAATGGCTTCAACTGCATTACTAAAAGAGAGCCGCGGGACTGCATACGACTATTCCGAGTATTGTAAGTGACATATGTACTTACTAAATAAGTATGACTGAGTAGTAGTTCCAGAGGATAATAATACTCGAGGAAAATACAAAAAAAAATGTAAATTACAATAGAAAATTTACGTTATATTTATTTGAAAACTTCTATTAGTTTTAATTTGGTGGCAAAAGATTATCAACCATAATTTGTTTGTCTTAATGTTAAGAGAAATTTTAAAATCATGTTTTTAATATAATCGTTTTATTTATGAAAAGTTTGATGTATTTTTTAAAAACTAGTACAAATAGTTATGTAATAATGTTAAAAATTAAGATGAAATTTCTTTAATTATTTAGAGAAATTTGAAGTATTATTGAAACACGTTTTGGGGAATGCTCGACTAATTAATATGTACATCCAACAGTTGATAATATAATGAATGAAATTGTAGTATCAAAGAGAAACGATTAAGCAAGTTCCGGTTGGTTGGTTGGTTGGATGTACATGCAGATAGTAAATAGTCCAGATTCTATCTAACACAATTTGAATCAAAGCCATTAGATTTCGACCGAAGCACATGTTCGTGACTTTATCAAGACCGTCGCGTTTCATCACACCAAGACGGATTATCTTTAATTATCCGAACGACATCCAATTGGTCGTCTTGGCTGACTGCTGCAGAAAGTACGAGAACTGTAGCTTACATATATATATATATATATATATATATAGATACTTCTGCAAGGGGTGGCTCAGATTCCAAGGGGGATGAAAACGTGCGAGTGCAAGGGAGAGAGGAATAGAGAGATTTGGCCTAGATCTCCCTCCGATCAAATAAAATTCTTTCAACAGATTGCTATCGCGTTCGGGCGACTGCACGAACCAAATTTATTAAGACTTATCACCGTCTTCCAATCAAAACTACGCTCACTAATCTTGTTGCTCCTTCTACAGTTACACCCGCATCCATCCCACGTCCAATAACATAACTTGTGATAAAGGTCCAACAATTAACTAAATTCGTACTACTCCAATACCCAACATCAATCAAAGCCTACATCAACTCTTCCACCCTCAAAAAAAAAAGAAACAATCCCAGTTTATTTGTTATAAATCAGACAATCAAAATCAAAAGCTACATCAACTCTTCCACCCTTAAAAAAAACAACTCCAGTGTATAAGAGAAACAAAAATAATAAAATAAAGAGACTTAATTTGTACTCTTCTTCCAATATCCAACATCAACCAAAAGCTACATCAACTCTTCCACCCTTAAAATAGAAACAACCCCTTTTTATTTATTATAAATAAGACAATCAAAATCAAAAGCTACATCAACTCTTCCACCCTTAAAAAAAACAACTCCAATGTATAAGAGAAACAAAAATAATAAAATAAAGAGACTTAATTTGTACTCTTCTTCCAATATCCAACATCAACCAAAAGCTACATCAACTCTTGCACTCTTAAACTAGAAACAACCCCAGTTTATTTATTATAAATAAAACAATCAAAATCAAAAGATACATCAACTCTTCCACCCTTAAAAAAAACAACTCCAGTGTATAAGAGAAACAAAAATAATATAATAAAGAGACTTAATTTGTACTCTTCTTCCAATATCCAACATCAACCTTTAAAATAGAAACAACCCCAGTTTATTTATTATAAATAAGAGAATCGAAAAAAATAAAATAACGAGAGAGAGAAAAATACATGTATAAAAATGAAGCTGCGGATGCGGCTGTTACAGATTTTACGGCCATCCCCGTTCGGAGTGAATTCATCAATTTGCATATAGTGCGTTTCGCGATTTTATTATTATCATTGTGTTCCCCTCTCTCTCTCTCTCTCACTGATTCACCCATCACTTTTTCTCTCTCCGATTCACTCTTTCTATACATCTTCTTTCTCTCTCTTTTTTTCACATGTGCTGTATGGGTATGGGCGAAACAATGGGTGACCGTAAAAATCGGCACCGTATCTGCCGCCGCACCGAAATTATCCCCATAAACATATTTATGGGGGCGAAATTGCAACGGGATTTTTACATTTTATTTTCGATACGGAACGTCGCTCCACGCAGGACCGACCGCAAAAATAAAAAGGATATATATATATAGATATATTTTTCACATCGAATCTTTTCCTCATCTATAAACATGTCTCTCCTCCTTTCCTCGCACATATTTCTCACCCGGAGGGCTGCGAAACAAATGACGACGAGAAACAGGAAGGATCACAATTTTTTGCCGTCCGCAAAACAAAGGTTTGACGAAATCACAAACAATTGGTTATTAGAAGCATCATCAACATTTTTCTGTATATTTCTCATTTTTTCTTTTACAGAAATTTATTTTACAAAGACAAGACGTGTGTTGGACTCAAATGACATTTTGTACTATGAAGACGATAATTTTACTGTACATTTAGTAATTCCGGCCGGACTGTTTGAAACAGACTTTAAATACGTATATAAATAAACAGAACAAAAAGAGATTTAATTTTAAAAGAAAAATAAAACTGATAATTTTTGTAGAAAAATTTAGTTTGTTTTAAATTTTTCAAACCGTACTATACGAGGACTGATCCGAGCTGATCAAATCCGCACTATGCAAGGTATTAATGTACATAATAATTGAACTCTTCTATCAATAATGATAATTATATTTGTAATAATTAAAAATAAACACTTTTTTTCAATTTATATGTATAAAAAAAGAATTATAAAAGAAAATTAAAATCACTTTCACTTAATGACCCTAATTGTAATCATATTATAAAACGTGTTTAGTCAATGTGTACATTTACTATTAAAATAATAAAATTACTTTGTAAAAAATTCCATTTTGTTCTAGTAATTATAATTAGTTAAAGTATAGAAAAAAAATAATAACGAAAAATACAGACAATTTTATTAATTTCACTTTAATTCTATTTAAATTAAAAATATTGCAAAAAATAAATACTTTCATAGATTAATATTCACAATAATTTTGAATGAATTTGTTAAAATACTTAAAAGTTGCAATTATTGATAAACAATTCGTAAATATTAAGCAAGTATATTTTTTTTGTAATAGACTAAAAAATATTAAATAATTTCAATTTTATTTTAATGGCAAAATGTAGAAAGAACTTAATTTATTCTATGAAATATAATAATTTTGTTTGAATTTAGTCAAGTAGTTCAATGCTTAGATTCATGCAATTAATAAGTAGTATAGAAAGTACTTGCTTTGTGGTAGGAAATTGAATAAAAAAAATTACAAATAGTTTATTTAATTAACAAATTGCAAAGTATTCATTTGCGTGAAACGCGCTTGGAAGTATTTAAATTATTAGGAACGTCAAGGATTTCCATTTATGTTTATTTTTATATATTTCTATTCGTATTTTCATGTTTTTCGCATAAATTGAAACCGCTTCGCTTTGAACTTTTTCAAATATTTTAACTCATTCAGAGTGGCAGCATTCGTTTGTGCTTGCCGCCATTCTGTTCATAAATATATATATTTTATTTTACTTCTTTTTTTTATAGAGCAGAGAAAAACGAAGGAAGGGGAAGGACGAAGGGTGAACGCGGTTTGCGTACTCGAAAACCTGACGATGTTGTAGGGACTTTTAATTATTCATGCCGCTCGAAAGTGGTTGGATGGGTCAGGACCACTTCTGGTCTAATTGATGCAAGCCCGTAGATTATCTGATACGGTTAACACGAAGAACATGTCAGTCTCTTAGTTAACAATACCAAAGCTTTATGTAGTTAACAAAATCATTAACATCAAGTTAATTATATAAATAAAACAATCATTTACAAGGGGTTTACCAAATATTCGCTAAGTAGGCGTTAATTAATTTAGTTCTAAAAAAACAAAAGATATTTGTCAATTTGTTAAAGTCTAACGATATTTCAAGTCAAATTTCAAGAATACTGCTTTTTTCAAATCTATTTTTTAATTTGCTCAATTAAAATTTAGTCTATTTTTTAAATTTCAAATCAAATTATAGCGAATCCGGACTGATTGGAACCGGACTATGAAAGTTACTGTTGAATGTGAATTAATGTAATTTAATTATAACTAATTCATCTTCTTCGTTTTATAAGAGATTGCCCTTCGATTCACGTAATCACTATAATTACGTTCTTCGCATTTATCGTTCATCTTGTGCTTCTTGCGAGAGTCAAATGTTTTAATTTCAAAGTCGAGTATTTGCTTAGCGAGAAATCACGCTCGGCTTCTTCTATATTTTAATAAAAGCATATAAATTTAAGCGCTTTCCGGCTCTTCCACTTCCTACGGCAGCAAACAAGAAAAAAAAAAGACGCAGCATAAAGTGAGAAATGAGTGAAAGAAGAAAAAGAAATGATGAAGAAGTCAAAGTTGAAGCTGGAAACGGATTAAAATAAATTTTTATTGGAATCGTCACGTCCGGAGTGGAGCGAAAGACGAAAACGCTGTTTTTCCTTTTGTTTCGCCCTATCCGCATAATAAATATTTGAAATATATGGATGAGATTATTTGGCTTCCCCTTTTCCTCATACTCCTTCAAAACCCATAAAAATTCAATAGCTTATCTTCCTCCAAATGTTTTCTTTTACTTTGCGCAGCGTTTCAGCTTTTACAGGTGCCGGCTGATTTATATTTCATATGCATAGAGGAAAAAAGAAAGGTGGAGAAGAGATGGGAGTAGAGGAGCGCCTCAGTGCAAAAATGATATTTTCTTGTTTCATAGTTTCGCAATATTTTCCTTTTCGGGTAATAGGAATTTTAATAAAATATACGATTTCTCTTGGATGTAATAACAGACAAATAGTTTGCGTTCAATTGGTTGGAGAAAAACGTACATGGCAAGGTTGAAACGTCAGCGAAAAATTTAACACTCTTGATTTACATAAGCGACTTTGAAGATACGTTGGAGGGTTGGAGATACCACAATAATCTGGAAACTATGTTGCAGCGACGACGGAGACTCGGGTCAGTTTTGGGTCAATATTGACAAGAAGATATTGATTTCACTGGATCTATACTCCCTTCTACTGATTTTGTTATTAAGCCTACGCAGCTATACTATGTTTATATTAAGTTCAGAAATAGAAACTAAAGATAATATTAACAACAAATTCCAACATTATATAGTAATATAGAAAATAATTATGAAATAATGAATAAAATAGTTTTTAATCATAGATAATGAAGATTTGAAAATAAGAGAAAATATTAATTTAATTTTTCATAGTATCAGAACGAATATTGTAAATTCCATAAAAATACTGAATGTTTTATGGATAGAAACATGAATCCAACAAATATTATTAAAATTCTTAAATATTTGAAACATAAATATGTTTATTTATAAAAATCATGTGAACGTAAATTTTGTATTAACATACAAAAAATATATAAATTCAGGAAGGACTAGACTTTATCGTTTAAAAGTAAGTTGTTGTTGTTGGGGTAAAGAAGCCACATATTTTAAAATTGGATATGTTGAAATGTCGTTGAAATGATACAAATATTACTATGAACGTTGTCATATTTGAAAGATGATGTACTGAAAGAAATTTTCATTTCGGTTGTTTTGATCGGTCGGTGGATGCGCCGGGTTTCTGAAGCCATGAAGCGATCCGGGGGTATTTTATACATGCATTCTATACGAGGATTGGCGGCGGGGGAGAGGTTATAGGTCGACTGATGCGCGTGTATCGACGGCAGCATATGTTTCTGCACCATTCGCTCCTTCTGTTCGTTCATAGCTCATTAAGTTTCCCATCTCTCCTTTATCAATCTACTACAGCATCGATCCGCACAAAACCCTCTCCCTCCACATCAGAGAGGAGAAGAGATACCCGATAATCGGAGCCGGCGGTTTTCGGGGATGATTTTTATTCGGCGCTTAAATAAATTTCATCCCCGCCAAGAAGAAGAAAAAAATTGGGTAGAAAAAATAAAATAGTAGGATGAGGTAGAGGAAAATGCGCGCCGATATGAAAACGGAATGAATCATTAAGATTGCGGACGCCCCCCCAGGAATTATTTTAATGGAAGGGTAGAGAGAGGGATGATTCGGGGCGCGCGCGTCGGCTCTTTGTCTAATTGAAATTGTGATTAATGTTCGCGGGGCCCCGGTTTTTGATTGAAGAATTAAAAGATGGATCCGGGGGTGGATTCAAAAAAAAACATGCGAAAGGGTGGATGAATGGGTTTCCTACTCCCCCCAAAGACACGGCGCGGAACAAGGGAAAATATTGATGTTGTGCCAATACGCTGTCTCGCGACTTAACGTTTCGATTCCGGCTCGTTTGAGAATGGAAGCGGAGGCGGCGGAGAAAAGGGGGGAAAATCAATCAGCTGAATTTTGACATCTTTATGCATCTGACATCCAGGCGAAAACATTCCTGCACTTTGCCTTGACAATTTTTCCAGCGTACGTCAGCGTAACGGAGTATAAGAAATAAAAGCACAAATGTATGTGCTACTCGCTCCCCCCTTTCAGTATATAACATATAAAGGAAATAATCAATCGGATTACAACCGTTTGATGTTCTTATACGTATATATGGCTTTAGGAAACGGATGACCCAGACGGAGAGAGGTTGATGATGAAAATTTCCCCTGACATTGCATCTCTTCAATTCGCAAGCGGTATTACTACATCATCATCGATTTCCCAAACCGTTTCTCATTCCTCACGTGGGGCGGGCGGGTAGATTGAAAATGGTAAAATTTTTCAATATTTACTACTTACGTCGTGTAGCCAGGTGAGACGTCTCCAAAAGGGATTCGCCTTGACGTGACACTCGAAGTAAACGTCGTCGCCTTCCTTGATGTCATCCGGGTTCAGAGTGCTTCCCAATCTGAGCGAGACGATTGGAGGATCTGAAAACAACAAAAACAATAGGTATTGTAACTGCAACAACAACAACATAGAAAAAAAAAACAAAGAATAACAACAGCGACAGAAACGAAAGACGCCTCGTATAAATCATTGATAGACTGTTGTGCTGTCAGGGAGATGGGTAAACAATGCCCGAAATGAGCGGAGGAGATTCTAAAGAAGAGACGGAATGGGGATTGCTGCTGCAGAGGTAGGCAGACGAGCGCAAATGGGGTGAATCCTGATGATTATTTCCTACGTCTCTCCAGTGACCCATTCGGCCCCCCTTTTATTTTATATCCCCCCATATAAAAAAAAAAGATGAAGCGAATCTGTCTCTCTTTCCTCTCCTTCTCTCTTTTTTTTCCTCCTTCCTTTCGAGGCCCTTTTTTTGGACGCAGGAAGTCACTTTATCCATCCACAGAAATTCAATAGTCTCCACTGGATTAAGAACCATTCAGTTACGATTTTTATATTCCCTTTTATATATCAATAAATATTATATTGCAGTATCCTTATACATCAGAAACTTAAGACAATTTCATACAAGATTATAGAATCACAGTTATTTTTTAGTATAATTATAAAATGTATAAAAAAAATATTTACATATATTTATTTCAATATGAATATAAAAATGTAATTTAATTCTTTTAGAGAAGATTTTTTTTTTCAATTTTCAAAATTAACTTATTTTATTAATTGGTTAATATTAACAGAAAAATGTAATTATTATACAAAATTTATTCTTTTTTATTTATTAAACACATATTTCTTGCGATTAATGTGATTCTTTAATGTTTATAAAATATATGAAAAATTGTATTATTAAATTTAACTAATATGGAATTATTCAATTACGTTGAAAAATCAAATTTTAATACAGAAAAATATCCATAATGTGAATAATAAATGGAGAACGATTCTTTTCTTCCCTTTTTTGGATAATGTAAGATCAATATGTGTGGTGAATAGATATAGAAATTCTGTGCAGTTTCCACTCACACCGAAGCCACACGATCTTCCATTCTTTTCGTCTTCGCGTCTTTGTATGTGTCTGCAAGTGTGTGCACATGTACGTGAATGCACGTGTGTATGTGTGTTTTTATTGTGGAAAACCAATTTGCATTTCAATCCTGGCCAGGATATTTCGCGCACCGTATGCACGGGAGCGTGGATGTGGAAGAGAAAAAGGCTTCGAGGAGAAAAGAGATGCTCCCGTCTTCAGACAATATTGAGGTGAGGAGAGTAGGTAGACATTGGCTACAGAGTGTTCTTCGAGCAACGAAAGAGAGAGAGAGGACAAAGAAAATGTAGCGAACCAATAACCGCCAAATTGATTCGTTTCACTTCTTTGTATAGATGTTAAGCAAAGAGAAAATAAAAATTGTAACGTTGTTTGATTTTTACAAAATTGATTCCAAACAGAATATATTGAAAGTTTTTTTTTTAAATATATTTGTTTGGTACTTATTAGATTTATAAATATTTCAACAATTCAATCCAAAACATAGAATTAATTGAAATACAATTTCTAATTTCTTACATCATATTTCATATACAAATATTTTTTTTATAAATTTTTGTCAAAACTATTTCTTATTGTATTTTAATAGGAATATAATAAAACATAATTTCAGTTGTTTTTATGTTCGGTTAACGAAAATATTTAATTCCAGAATTGTTCGTTAACCGAATTAAGAAGTGGATTAAACTTTACATAACTACTAGTGTTAGCTCCCAATACTAACGTTAATCAGTTTGTAAGAAGTTCGTTATACGAATCTGACTTTAGAACTTAAGAATCTTTAATCATTACTGTTAATTGAAATCTTTAATAACAAGTAAATTTTCTATAAATTCTAACGCTAAGAATGGACTGAAAATAAAAACTTGTGATTCTGAATGGAATATATTTTTAGATTAACTTATTATATATGAAAATATCAATGTACTTACACACGACGTCAATTTTCCAAGAAGTTTCCAGAAAGAGGCCCGTGACGTTCGGGTTTTCCGCTCGGCAAGTTATAGATTTGCCGTCGTCCTCGGTCGTCGGGACGAAGCTCAGCTCACTGATCGTCACATTCTCCCGGTTTTCCTCCTTTACCGGAAGAGAACACAAATAAATGAAAAAAAAATGTTAGTATTATTATCATTCACTTATTTTACTGTGGTTAGAGTAGTTGGCGAAAGGATATATATATAAAAGATCGAAAAAGTGATGGAGAGAAAGAGCAAACATAAAATACGGATTAAGTGCACTAAAACTCAATTAATTACAACTTTAGAAGCGTATACACACACACATTCGCTTACTCCAGATGAGAAGAGAAAACAAAAGTTTTCGACGGGGGTAGCAGTTACTTCGGATCAAAGTTATCTAAAACTTATGCACACTCTTCTCACACCACACACACACACATATATATATATATTCTTTCACATTTACACACTAATACTGATGCAAGCGCATGCACATACACGTTTAATCCTCAACAAATTTCCCCCGTTACAATAAGAAACCCCGGCGCGCCAAGATTAAAGGCTCGTTTCCTCAGTTTCTTTCTTATATTTAATCTCCGCCCGGAAACGTAAACGTTATGTTTACTGCCACATCTATATCCGGCTTTATCTTTACGACCGGCCACCGCCGCATTCATTTCTGGAACGCAATCAATATAAATTTCCTACTAACGGATAAAAAACTAATTGAAGCAGTGCACAATTCTCAACCTTAATTCTCTTATAAAATAATGTTTGATGAAATCATTCTTGAATCATAAAAAAAGGATTATATTCGATTAAAAAATTTTATAGTTTCATTTAATTCAATTCATTTTTTTATATAAGTTTTTTTCATTTTTATTGTAGAAATAATAAATTAGATTATTTAGATTTTTATGAAAATTTATAGAAAAAAATTAATGAAACAAGCAGTATATTCGTATTATTTTTTAATAACTTTAATACACATTTATTATTGAAGTTATTAAAATAAATTATAAGAAAATGTACTTAATAAATAATTTTCTACAAAATTAACACTGTCATAAAAGAAGCGTTACCATTTTCCTTTTCCATAACTTTGATTTGAATAATTTAAATATTTCAATTTTGGATCCTAACTCTACATAAACCTTATAATTTTTCATAAAAAGAATGAAAATAGCTTTTGTTGTATTGATGAAAATGTATATAATAAATAAGAACACTAAATTTTGGAAAAAAAATCCAATAAGATAAATTTCAATTAGTTTAATTAGTTACAAAAACTTTAGATTTTTTTAGATTGATTTAATAATAACACAAACTGTTCTATAAACGTGAAATCTTTGGAACAAGAATTTTCATAATTATTTGTTCAATTTCTTGAAAAATCTTGTTTTTTTTTTTCACCTGAATTAAATATATTTATTTTTTTATGAATTAGACATGAAACAAAATCTATTCTAATTTTTTTATTAATTAAGTTATTAATTACAAGTATATTTAGTTGCGTTTAATACAGAAAAAATAACGATTTGCGAAACAATGGGAAACTTCTTCGCCCGTCAATTTTAACGGTGCGTTTAATTCAATGTAATTATTTGCAAATGCAAAGCGGCTTTTCGGTTGTTATTAATTATGGAAGTTGAGGTGGCAGTTAAAACCCGCGCGCGTTGTTCTCAACAATTAAAATTAAGGACAATGTCGGGAACGGACGAAAGGGGAAAAACGCCGACGAATAATTTATTTGTTATCGTTAAATCCAAAACGTGTATTACATTCCCAAACCATCTCATGTTATATATATATAAATTTTTTTATTGTTGTATAACTCTCGCTCCCCTTTTAGCTAGACGCGAATTTGGCGCCCAAAACCGCCGTAATTTCGCTAATTAATTTAATGTAATTAATATTTGTTTGCCGTTTGTTGATGATTAAATTGCTGCGCACAGTTTTGCTTAAACACAATGGTAACGCGGTATCCAACAGCGGCGTCGAAAGCCCATTCCGACGAACAAATTGCCACAGAAATATTTTGTAATTAATTTAATTCCGACAAAATCTCTCTCGCTCGCTCTCTGTCTTCTCCAAATACTTTGACACTGTATCTTTCTGATTTCATTTCAGTACAAATATCATATGTTATCTGTTTGATCTTACCAAATATCGATTTAAAATTGATCATGATTAAATCCTTCAGACATCGAATTAAGTTCGAAACTTTTGTATTTGAGGAGGGAAGAAAAACTTTGGTCGATAGTCCTTTTGTCAAAAAACAATATATTTTATAATAATTTTAATGTATTCAATCATTGAATTCTGTTCTCAAACTGGTTTTTTTTAAATAAAATTCGGTTCCCGAACAAAAATTTCAAATATTCATATTTCAAACTCATAATTAGTCGATTTATAATTGGTCATCAAACGCAAATTTAAGATCGATTTATTTTAATTTGAGAAGAACAGAAATAGTCTAGTCGATTACCTAATGACCTCATTGAATTCGGTTACGGAACAAAAATTAGAAATATTGATATTTCAATCTCATAATTAGTCGATTTACTAATTAGAATACAAATTAAATAATACTAAATATATGTAGTATTATAAATTCAAAATAATGATTTTACCATATATCGATTTATAATTGGTCATCAAACGCTAATTTATGGTCGATTTATTTTAATTTGAGAAGAACAGAAATAGCCTAGTCGATTAACCTAATGACCTAAGACTATTAAATTTAATAATAATTACAATTTTAATGTATAATTATTCATTGAATTCGGTTCCCGAACAAAAATTTCAAATATTGATATTTCAATCTCATAATTAGTCGATTTACTAATTAGAATACAAATTAAATAACACTAAATATTTGTAGTATTATAAATTAAAAATAATGATTTTACCATATATCGATTTATAATTGGTCATCAAACGCTAATTTGAGGTCAATTTATTTTAATTTGAAAAGAACAGAAATAGTCTAGTCGATTACCTAATAACCTAAGACTAATAAATTTAATAATAATTACAATTTTAATGTATATATTATTATTAAATATTATTTTAAACTTATAATTAGTCAAATTACAAATTAAATAATTACCTTACTTTAAATATTATTAGTATTACAAATGAAAACTAAAAGTTTGTTCAATAAATATTGAGCGGAGTAGACAAAAGCTAAAGCTAATTGAAATCCTCCTTTCCGAATTAATTAACTACAAATAGGAGCTAACTATAAAGTGCCGCCTCTCTCTTTCTCTCTCGAGCGTTCGTTTTATTTTATTTTTATTTATTTTTTTTGTTCTATTTCATGGAAATTAACTCAATTTGTTGCCCGAACTGGGGCGCTTTTATTTGTACGCGTATGCGTTAACGAAGCCCAATTTAATTAAAAACCATGTAACATCATTAAACGCCATTCGAATGCACAGCAACAACAGCAAAAAAAATTGTACATGTATACACACACATACACCGAAAGAAGAGCGAATTGACATAACATGGAAATAAAACAAAAGCGTTAATAAAAAATATATATATATATATACGGAAGGAAGGGAAATAGAGTGATGTAGGAGAGTAATTGGGGCCGGTCGTTACGGGACGGAAATGGTTGCATAAACTTTTGCCCTTTATGCTTTCTTGAATTTTATTATTTCATGTTTCTGCTCTCCTCCGGAGTGCGCAAAGGGAGAAATAATTAATCAGGGAAAAAAAAACGAACAAATATATACAAACAACGTGAAGAAGAACAAGAACAACAACAACAAAAAATATGCATCGAGCATGGAACTTGTTTACGCTACTCTGGATGTCGTAAAGCGCCCTCAGGAATCCCGAACTTAATTAATGAAAACAAAGTTGGGAAATTGTCTCCGTTTCATGTTTAGCGGAATCCTATGAATTTATGAGAAACTCAAGGATTAATGAGTTTTTTTTATTATTTAGTAAATATCTTCATAAATGCAACGTCGAGTGTTTTGAAATTTATATAATTATACACAGTTATTTGCACATATATTTGTTCGTACTAATAAAAGTCGTGTTATTTGATACTTCAAATCCTCATTGTACATATATTTTTAACTGACGAAGATTTTATACAAGTTCCATGGTTCACCAGATGCCAAACTATGATCCTAATTGGTTTCGTGTTATTCAAAATCGTGTTATTAATTACTTCAAATCCATATAAGTTCCTTGTTAAATAAGAGCTTAACTGGTACCGAGGTTATCAAAATCGTGTTATTTAATACTTCACATCATCATTGTACATATGTTTTTAACTGAAGAAGATTCTATACAAGTTCCATGGTACACGAGATGCCAAACTATGATCCTAATTGGTTTCGTGTTATTCAAAATCGTATTATTAAATACTTCAAATCCACATATAAATACATGGTGGTTTTTATATAAGTTCCTTGTTAAATAAGAGCTTAACTAGTACCGAGGTAATCAAAATCGTGTTATTTAATACTTCACATCATCATTGTACATATATTTTTAACTGAAGAAGATTTTATACAAGTTCCATGCTACATGAGATGCCAAACTAAGATCCTAATTAGTTTCGTGTTATTTAATACTTCAAATCCACATATAAATACATGGTGTTTTTTTTTATATAAGTTCCGTTTTAAATAAGAGCTTAATTGGTACAGAGCTAATCAAAATCGTGTTATTTAATACTTTACATTCTCATTATACATATATTTTTAACTGTAGAAGATTTTATGAGAGTTCCATGCTACATGAGATGCCAAACTAAAATCCTAATTGTTATTCAAAATTGTGTTATTTAATACTTCAAATTATGTATTTTTATGTACATATGTTCTTAACCAGACATTTTTTCTACATTTAACAATAATTATCGGGATTTATATTGGAATTAGAGCACTTTTGATTCTTTTTTTATATATTCATAAATTTATTTTTTTATACTTAATGTAAATTTAGTTGTGTATATATTAATTAATTAAAATAATATAGTATTTGTAGGGCAAAGAGATGATTAATTAAAAAAAACTTTTCGTATGTAAACATAAGTAATTAGAATTGGAAATATTGTGTTTATGCAGGGCGGATTAAAACGGGTTTTGGGTTCCGGGATGAATGTATGAATGAATGGGCTTTCCGTGCACGCGTGGATGGTTTTCGGTATTCGGAAAGTTTCGGTTAAGGGATTTTCTAAATATTAGCTCAAACACAAAAGGGCCGTTCTCGCGTGCGTTTAATGCGACCTCGATATACGCACAGACGATGATGAGTGTAAAGGGTCGAATCCCTTATATATTTTTCGCTTTGAAGCGAAGATGTTTTAACGAGGCGGATGTCGTGCGCGACGTACCTTCGTCCTGCGGAGTTGCCTTTTGCCTTTGTACCATGTTATAATGGCGGGAGGTCGAGATCCTGCCGATTCGCAGGTCACTTCATATCTACGGTCCGCGACGAGTGGGCTTACTGTCTTCAGGATAGTCGCCGTCAGCGGCTTTACTGTAACAAGATAACAAACATCTCTCTCAGGTATTACGTCTTCTCGAGGAACTTTTGGCGTCTGCCGAGGATTAATTTTTGGGAGAGGACTTACAATGTAGATCGAGCATGACGATGGCTTCTTTCGGCTCTGTTAGGATGGTGTTGACCGCTTGGCAGGTGAAGATTGCGTCCAGGTCCTTCCTTCCTATAGTCGGCCAAACCAGACGATTCTCGATGACATCTCCAGCGTTGTGCTCGTATTGATCGTCCACGAGTAATCCGTTCACCATCCATCGCACCACCGGCTGAGGATGACCTCCAACCGTTCTGCATGTCAGTGTTATATCATCGCCTTCCTCGTGAGGACCCACGCTTCCGTTCAACTGTCTCCCCCATTTATCCAAAATCGTAGGTTGCTCAGGCGGAACTGCAATTCAGAAAGAACAAAATCAAAATAAATAATTTTTGAATAATTATATAACTTCAGTATGTCATTCCCACTTCAAAGAATCCCTAAGTATTTATTATTTTTAAAGTTTGTTTGTAACCCTTTTGATAACTTAAGTAACGTCTCTACAGAACTAGTGTCAAAGCTTAATCAAAAACATGTCTGAAGAAGACTAACGACGTCTTGCTAAGAACTAAAATTCGATGATTGCGCCTCCACAGTTTCTATTTAAAAACTTGGGCGGATATATCCGCCGAAAAGTGTTGAATTAGTAAATGTATATAATTACCTCAAAATCAAATCAAATACTAATTTAATATGAAAGTTACTACATTAGAAAGTATTTTACAGTTAGCTTATATATTGGCCTTAGGAATTGTGATTTCTCATCAAAAGAGCCGAATGTGCATAGTATTTGTTTCATGTGGAAATGAAGAAGAAAAAATGTACAGGTTTACACATTTCACTTTGAAGTATTTCAGTGTTTTGCCTCATTATCCATTAATAATGAACCTGAAAATTCAATATCATAAGGAAAATAATAACATGTATACAATACTCAAGACATCGATTATGCACACATAATGGACTATTAGTTTCATCAAACAAGACAAGCCTTAGAATCATTACAAATTGTTATAGTTCATATTTATATTACGTAATTAAGAATAATTTATTTACTTCATTAATTACTTACATAATAAATTATTAACGAATTATTTAATTTCAAAAAAATTAAGAATTAATTATTATTTGAAGAAATTAGCAATAAGTATCTGTTTTATTCATTAATTATCGCTTGAATTATATTAAACCTATTCATTATTTAATATTATTTGGAGAGTAAATTGGAAACCATTAAATATTAAATTCATTTACATTTTTCATTAATAATGTATAATAATATTAATAGCTCAATTTGGTTTCAACCATTAATAACAATGCTCTGAAATTGGCAAATTATTACTCATTCATTAAATAATTTAACGATAAATTATGTAGTATTCAAAATTATGTATAAATTAGATACAATTAATTTTGTAGTGACATTGAAAATTCAAATAAAAAGAGTTGAAATAATGAAAGAAATGAAATTAAATATTTGCGATAAGAATGTTTTTCTTACGTTTTCAGAAATTATGTAAAATATATTTGAAAAATTTGATTAAAAGCTGTAAATAAATAAAAAATATTTTTTTTGCAAAATAGTAAAAATAAACTTCATTGTCGATTTATTCTAAATATAAATAATCCTTGTCTATGTTCAAACTTTTAATTAGAAAACTCCATGATTAAATAAGGGTAAATTCAATCAATGCAACGAGAATCCCTTGTTATGTACGCAGTTGCAAAATAGACAGGAACAAAAAAAAATCAGTTGCATGTAACAGGAGATAATTTTTTCGCAAAGCTCTTTTGGGAACGCGTTTTTCCGTTTGCACGCGAAAAATTACAGGCCGCAAAAATCTACAGCGAATTGCAAAAAAAAAAAAAGAGTATGGAAAAACCAAAGCACAGGGTCCTACGTGTCCTATTATTATTGCGGTCTTTTGTTGCGCCCTATTTAATTTTGCTTTCCGTCTCGTCGCCGCTCTATTTTTCCGTCAGTCCGTAATTACATTCGGTTGGCGCCCGCATCGAAACAAAACAAAAATTCAACAACATCAATGAATGAAAAAAACAACAACAACAACTGAGAGAATTATAGAAAAAAAAAGGAGTTCCGAACGATATTGTTAACTTTTTTTTGTGCGCTGCGTTGACCGCATCCACGTTCGAACGCCTACGCGAATTCCAGTATTTCCATATTTGAGAGCGCTTCTCCTGTCCACTTTAATCCACGCTCCATTAAAACAACAATAATGAAAAAACAGGAAAAAAAATATTTTACATGCATGAAAAGGCTAATATTTAAAAAAAAATTGGACAACGTAATCTGCTTCAGACTGGATTATCAAATCCTGCGGTTTTAGCTCCTTAATAAGAAAATATTTATGTGTTTTCTTCTATATTAAAATTAACCGTATTTATAATAACGTTTTATAGTTGATAAATACATTTTTTAGCTTATTAGTCTGATTTAAAGAAGAAATTTTTAAAAACACTGCTTTTTCTAGCGTTTATTTTGTAACATGACGAATGCTATCACGTACGAAATACAAATGTAAAGTATAAAAATCTCCAAGCTGGCTGGGCGTGTGTTTTGACTTGGGAAAATTCCGGGCGCCACTTCCTTTTACCAAAAGGAAGAACTCTAATACTGCTTCCTTATGATCAAAATTGCTTTCATAGTTCTGGACCAAACATCTATCAAAATCTCTTCTCTATTGGAGACCTCAATCGTCTCTTTTCCCGGTTCGATCCGGTCTCCCCGAAATTATGGAGACATCGTTGCACCGTGGAGCGTTGTTTTCAGTGTTGTCAACTTTACCACGTTATAATTTTTTCATTTTTTTTTCAAATTTGAACGCTAATTACAGCCAACCAGTAATACATAGTAATGTATGAACACTCGCTACATTTCGCAAACATCCAGCTTTCACATGCATCTTTTAAATCCATTCAATCTATTATAGTTTCCAAAAAAAATCACTAAAGTGAAAACACTGTTATTTCGACCGTTATTTTTTTTTTCATTTTTTCAACTTTAAATACCAATAACAACCAAATAGATACAGTAATGTATGAACACTTGTTACATTCCCCAAATATTCAGCTTTCATATGTATACATTTATTATAAAACTTATATAATAAAAATATAGAATCTCTAAAGTACTTACTTAAGGTGTCAAGTATAAAAATACTCGAAGCATATCGATTTAAACATCTTCTAACTACGCATTTTATACGCAAATACCATTAATTACGTGAAAAGTTACTTGTGCAATCGCGTTACACAATTTATATAAGAAAAAAATTATTTAAACGGAAAAGAATTTCAATGAAACTATTTTTATTGAATAGTCGAGACGTGGCAATAAATTATCTTTATCTTATCGTTTAGACCCGAGACGGAATTTATTACACATCTTTTTTTGTTTGTCTTTTACTACGTTTCATTTAATTTCATTCATAGTTTTTGCGTATTTGCGAGAAACACCAGACGTCTGCGTTTTTTTGCTGCATTCCTTTACAATCGACAAATATAGTATTTTTTTTATCAAATTTATTTTATGAATGAATGCATTAATTCTATACAAATTTACTTATACATTGGTTGCATAAATTTACATTTTTATAAAATAATGTAATTAAATTTAACAATTTATTCGTAAACCGAAACCTTACCTCCTATAACAATTGATGTAAAATGGATAAAATCCCAGATTACTTGTTTATTTTAACTTACATAACATTACTTTCATTAATAACATAAATATTTTGAAAAATTGTCTTTTTAATTCTTAGTATTTAGTATTTCATTGAAATAAATTGTTTAAATCTATATAATTTTACAGTTGAAATTCTGATTTGGATACATTTATCCTAATCTTTTTTTCCCATTGTCGGATTTAAAGTAAAAGCATTTTCAAAAAAAAACAGTTTTATCTTCCAGCCAGCATACTTTTTTTTGTTAAAACCTTGGTTATGTAATCCGTATTTACATCTTTCATATTTTTTATTTGCTGCAAAATTTAACTTTTTCTTCGCGTCGCAAATATGAATTAAGCACAATAAGGGTGGTTTTCTCCCGTTTATTTTATGTGGAGACAGATAGCGCTCTGATGCACTTCCTGTTTTCGGCGGGAGACACAAATGAAAAGCTTTTTATTTCGTGTAGCTCCTGCTTTTGTTTTGTTACTGCTAACGCTTTTATTTTATATTTTTTTCGTCGTTTGTTCCTTCTCCTGCTTGTTATGAAAATTCCTTCTGTTCTCATCTCTATTCTTTTCCGTTGTTTATGTTGTTTTTTTTTCTCTAGATGTACGTTTGTTTCATGTATTTTTGTTTTCGTTTCATGTTTTTTTTTTTTGAAGGGTTATCATTCTTTTTGCATCCCTTCTATAGATGCACATTTTTCAGAGGATCCGACGGGGGGTTGCGATTATAATAAATTCGGGGTACGAGCGCACAATGTATGCGCGACGCACATAATTCCTGAAGTAATCCGCGTTAGCAGTTGTAATTAAACATCAAATAAATCCGGTGAATAAATCATTGGAATTTCTCGGAGCCAGAAACGCCGAGGGAACATATGTATCCGGCGTTCGTTCACTCTGTTCTCT
The DNA here is from genome assembly GCF_001412225.1 of Nicrophorus vespilloides. NCBI lineage: Eukaryota > Metazoa > Arthropoda > Insecta > Coleoptera > Silphidae > Nicrophorus > Nicrophorus vespilloides. The sequence goes on from NW_017097038.1 coordinate 152,609, forward strand.
CACTCTCCCTCTCTCTCACACACACACCCTTTTAATATTTATGCCCGAATTACGCGCACAATAATTAATCACCCCAAATTTTAAACACTCTTGTGTCACACACACAGGCCATATCTTTTTTTTAAACCCTTGTTGTCGTTCATATTTCTGTGATTTTTTTTTAGAATTTACCACTTTTAAATATATTTTACATATTTTCATTTCCAAATGTATTTCTAGATATCCTATAATATTTGTTTAAGAAGTTATTTGAACATAAAATAAAAAATATATCGTTTCATTATAAATCAAATCAAATAAATATAAATCCTGATTTGGATAAGATTTCAACTGTAAAATTATATAGATTTAAACAATTCACTTCAATGAAAAACTAACTACTAAGAATTATAAAGACAATTTGGACTTAAAAAGTAATAAAAGCAATATGTAATTTTTTCAAAATATTTGTTTTATTAATGAAAGTAATGTTATGTAATTTTAAATAAACAAATTTTATCCATTTTACATCAATTTTTATAGGAGTTAAGGTTTCGTTTTACGAACAATTCGATTTTTTTTTAATTAAAAAAAAATATTGTTAAATTACAATTAACATAACATTAGAAACATTCAGCAATTTGAACGAATTTTTCAAATCTAGTAAGTAGAGAAGTTTCAGCAATATCAGCATAATTGGTTGCTTCAGCAATTTAAGCTAGATCTAGTAACTTAAGAGATTTTACTAATTAGCAACTATAGCAATTTCAACAAATCTAGTAATTTAAGAAACTTCAGTAATTTGAATAAAACTAGCAAGTAATAATTTAAATCTATCAGATCTATTAACTTGAGAAAGTTCATAAATTTTGGTAATATTTGAACAACTAGAAATTTGATAAATTGAACAATTTTATAAACTTCAGAAACTTTAGGAATTTAGTTAATTTTAATAGATCTTTTAACTTGAAAAACTCCTAGAAATTAAAAAAAAATGACCAAATCTATAAACTAGCAAATTCTGTCATTTCAACAATTTTAATTCCTTAAGTTTCACCAGTTTATTTTTGTTTATTTTTCTATATTTTCCATTTTTTTTATAAATTCTTATTTCCTTTGTATTATAAAAATATACCTAGTTATGTTTTATTGAAAATATAATTTATTAACGTAATTATAATATACATGAGTGCATTATGAATAATTAATTACAATTTTGATTAATAAATTACGATTCTAATAATTGCATTGTTCATATTATATTTATTAAATATTGGTTTACATTATTATACATAAATATTTAAATTGAAAACATTAACTAATCTGCAACAACGCAGAACGTCTCTTAAATTTATTTATTAACCGGTTTATCAGGGGAGTCGTAACCGTGTGCTGCGGTTACAACCATTTAGTGTCGTTATAATTTATTACGTAATATCCAGTTAGCGATCTCCTTCATAAAAGATTAGTAGAATTTTGCACACACATAAACATTGATTCGCAAAAGCTGTATAACTTTATTTAAATATCAATAAACCTGTTGATGATCGTTTCACTTCAGGTTTAAAGTCAACGATTAGTGCAGTTTCAGATAGTGGAAGTATTGCTGTACTTATTATGTAACATATCTTCATATTTAGAAGTGATACGTAATTGTATGATTATTTTATGGATTGGAAAATATTAAATATTTAATTATAAAATTGAAAAATTTAATTAAAAACTAACTAAACTAAAGTTAGTTACGAATTTAAATTAGCTCTAAAACATCTATTTACTAAATTTCACATGTAAATCAAGGAATATCACCTTTCGCGAAATTAATTACATATAAATACATGCAAGCCTCAACCCTCAGGAAAATTGCCGTCAATAAAGTATGGCTCTTTATTGTAAACGATGAAATTAGTGTTCAAAACTAAAGGTATGAATAAATAAGCGGCGGAGCTTATTTTCGGAGTTAATGAGTGTTAAAAGTTATGCCCTTGTGGGTGCGGGTGTGTATATGGATGTGTTTTCGTATAGGAAAAGCAGGCCTATAGAAATTTGTTATTATGACTGGGCTGCTTCTGGTGTTGCGGGCGGTAAATTGGCTATTTATAAAACTGGATCTGCATCCCCTTTCTCACTTGCACCCCTCGCCCAAACGCTTTCTCTCTCTCTCTCGCTTAACGAAATGCCTCGAACCTCCCAACATCTGTTTTCAACTTTAATATGAATGCCGAAATTTCATAATTATGCGGCCGGAATTATTATTATTATTAAAGACTTCGCCGTATGCAGTCTGCAACACGCGTGCAAGCAATTAACACGTGCAATTTGTTGCCTGAAGAAAAGAGAAATATATAAAGAACATACGTGAAAGATATGTATACTTCTGTAGATTTATACAAAATCATACTCATAATCAGACTAATGAAAATTACAATTTTAAGCTACATTTTTTATAAATCTTCCACAACTTATTTTAATGAAAATTATAATTTTAAGCTACATTTTTTATAAATCTTTCACAACTTATTTTAATGAAAATTACAATTTTAAGCTACATTTTTTTATAAATCTTTCACAACTTATTTTAATGAAAATTACAATTTTAAGCTACATTTTTTATAAATCTTTCACAACTTATTTTAATGAAAATTACAATTTTAAGCTACATTTTTTTATAAATCTTTCACAACTTATTTTAATGAAAATTACAATTTTAAGCTACATTTTTTTATAAATCTTTCACAAATTATTTTAATGAAGATTACAATTTTAAGCTACATTTTTTTTATAAATCTTTCACAAATTATTTTAATGAAGATTACAATTTTAAGCTACATTTTTTTTATAAATCTTTCACAACTTATTTTAATGAAATTAATAATTGTTTTTTACTTTCTAAAAGACTAGAAAATTTCATATTTTAAGTAGTTTTTTTGTATATTTCAATTAATAAATAATAATGTTTAGTAATATATTTATTAATTAAATATTACAATAGTAAAAATTAAAAAAAAATCAATTAATTAATTAAGTATAAGTTTGGTAAATTTTGGTATTAAATTAAGTATAATTTCTTAATAAAATACTTGAAAATGTTTAAACTACAATTTGTATTCCTTTTCCTAATTGTTGGTAACATTTACACTGCATTGTGTGTGTGCATGTATTCACCATGAATGCAGAAACAAGTATTTTGTTGGTACTGTAATGGCGCTATTAGATGTAAATGCAGTTTGCATTGTGGAGTAACAATGGACCAAGTTCGAAATAATGCAGCATGTTGTAGGGTTGTCTACGATCTATCTTATTAATGTTCGAGCTACAAAACGGACTAACAATGAATGAATTCGTAACCTCATATTAAATTATGACAATGTTTATTTTTTTGCTCAAACATAAAAAAGTTTATGTACCAAAAAATTACTATTAGATTATTATAGAAATTAACAAATATATTCTAAAGAAATTCTATAACAAAAAATTGCATAATTAATAGAAAATTTATATTTAATATACTTAATTTTACCATTAGATTCAGAAATGTTTGTTTTTTTCTTTCTTTTTAGTATTTGTTCTATTTCATTTTGATTGTAACTTGGCTTTCTCTATATTTTGGTCAATAAATCATTATTATAAAGATTAAATTTTAAGCAATATTATATGTTAGGGGTCGGCAATCTGCAGTTCCGAAGTCGCAAAGCGTCGTTGTCATAGAAAAAAAGAATATTTATCATTAACTAATTTAACCCTGATTGGTGCGGCTCACTAAATTTTATCTAAATTGAATATATATTAAAACTGACTCTTTGCTCCAATAAGGTTGCCGACCCATGTTATAAGTCATTATATAATGCGTATAATGCAATGTCATTTTTTTTTATTTTTTTTTGGGTGTTTGTTCATTGTTTGTAATTTCGTTAATTAGTGAGTTGCGGAATGGCGTAAGTATAAGTCGTTTATAATAAAGTTTCCAAGTAAAACGCTATGAAGCACATAATGAACTAATTTAATCTTACAAATCCTCCCCCAGATCGCTGCCAGTGTATGGTCCCAAAGTTTAATTCAAAATACAATGGTATAAAAAATAACGATCGTCCAATTTAGAGCGGCGTTTGTACAGTGCGAGTTTTAACAACTTAATTTCGTTGGAAACAATAATTTTTGATAAAATTTTACGGGTCCGACCTTTAAGTATGCACGGGCTTTCCATGATTACGTAACTGCGGTGGTCGTGGAGTTCGCAGTGGAGGGGCGCAGAGGTTGTGGGCCGAAGACAGTTAACTTGAATCGTTCTAATTTCCAGAATGGATTTACTCAATGCTAAAGCCGCTGTATGAGTGTGTGTGTGTGTGACAGAGAGAGAAGAGAGATGATGAGAGAATGAGTAAGAGAGAGAGATGAGGGTTTGCGTGAGGGCGAGCGAGAAGCTCCAAAGATAGGGTGTAGGTTTTTGCAACGATTACTATCATATTAATAGGCGTTTACTGCTACCAACTTCGTGTATTAAGCTTTAAATTGCCTGCACGAATGCTAAGTGGCCCCAATATTATTCTGCAATATAAGTTCCTCGTATCATTGTTCCGGCTCTATATACACACACACCCTACACCCCTAATGCCCCCTTTATAACTTGCAGCATATTTCTCTCGCCCAGCAGCATCTTAAACCCGGATCAATCAATCAAAATCTGCATAATTAATCAATCCTTTCTCTTCATCCACGACGAAAATAAGAGAAACAAAAGGATGCGAGAGTAGCACCAGCATCAATTCATCCTTTTTTTTTCAATATTTTTTTTTTCGTTTCCACGTTGTAAACACACTTCTAACGGGATTATAATTAAATATTAATTTTGCGCCCATTAATTTTTAAGATAAATGATCTTCATTAATAATTAATTAATCCACCGGTTGGTTTGGATAATCGATTAAACCTCAAATTAATCCATTTTACCTTGTTTATATATTTGTTTGTTTCATTTTATTATTAATGTTTCGTTTATGATTATTTTCCTTTCATAAATTTTCTTGTTTTACTCGTAATAATCCAGATTGATTCGTTTTCGCGTTGTAATTATTTAATTTATTATAACGAACTTTGCGTATACAAACGCCGATTTTAATTGATTCCCCACAACACACACAACAATCAATCAATCAAAACTTTTGTTGAACTCTTTTTTTATATATATATATATTTTGGTTCGGGCTTACCGTGTAATTTACTTTGCTTAACTTATTACAGCACGTTATTAATTTTGACTAACACCGAGAGATTTACTGTTCGTTATATAATTTATCAATTTCAAATACATAGATTTTTTTTTATAACTTTTAAAAATATTTTAATATTATAGTTACATAGAAAAATTATATCAATATTTTTTATATATTTTAGAAATATTCTAATATCATAATTACATAAAAGACTTATGTGAAGAAAGGACATTTTCAAATTTGTAAAAATATATGTTTTTTTAAGATATGAAACTAATGTTAGTAAATTTAGTTTCATGTATGTTTTATATTACGTATAGTGTAGATTCTTAAAGCTCAACAAGTGCTAGTGTTATGTACTTGCATAATATTTATTGTTACATAATGAGTATATAAAATGCAATATTTCAGGATTCTGAATTTATGCGTTAGATTTTAATTTAAAAAAATGTATTGGAAAATATTTCGAAGAGAAAAAAAGTATAAATGCGAGAGAGAGAGAGGAGATTATGAGAGTTGGTATGAAAATATATTGTGTGTCTTTTAAGCGGGGAATCTCCGGCATAATGTGAATTTATTTCGTGCCGTCGCGGTTTTTATTGCTGATTTGATTTCGGAATATCTGCAGCAACAAATATCAATTTCCTTTTGGAGTGTATAAATATATATGCGACTGGAAGCTTTCGCAACGAAACTGATCAATTTAATGTTTAAACTGGTGGCTCCTTCAGGATCTCTCTCTCTTTCTGCATAAAAAGTTCGTACTATATACATATATAATCGTATAGTTTTGAAAGGAGGCATGCATTTGGGACGTGACTCTTCGTATTGGGAATCTGAATCCTCGATAATAGTAATGGTAATAATATCAAGGGGGTGGCTTTATTATTGAATAATTCGTGATTCTGCTTGGGAGGAACAGAGAGGGAGAGATAGTAGAAGGTGGAAGGAATCTAAAGTACGTGCGGGTAGAATGAGGAGGATGGATCAGAGCAATGTGCAAGCGTAATATTAGGTAATAGGGTATGAAAATCCTGAAAAGCTCCTCGTGTATCCATTTCAATGTAAGTTTATAATGGCGTGTGAAGTGGAGTGTACGCGAAGGCATATAGGAAAGGATTACACGCTGAATTGCTTACATGTGTGCTCTTTTCAAAGAATAATAGTAATATCTAATAGCTGCAGCCCGGATTACTTGAGGGAGGAATCAATAAGGCCACGCCAGAATAGAGAAAGAAACGGGTTCACCGTTCCATCTCCTTTTCCCCATCATCCTCGACCTTCCTCTTTACGATTCTCTCTTTTTTTTTTCTATCTGCCGGTTGTAGACTTCATTATCGTTTTGCGGAATTTTTGTGAAAGGAGGTTTCGACGGATTTCCACGGCGACTGAAATAATCCGCGCATCGAATCCAATTTTCTGACAGATAAGTTCACTCCATTTATAACCCATTCAGCTCTTTAGAGACGGCAGATTTCATTTTTAAAGGCTCTGTAGATTACACGCCATTGTGTTTTTATGCACCCTTAATGAATGCTCGCCAGTTTAGATTACTGGGGGATAAACGCGCGCGCCGCCACCTCTAACCCCTCGCCGAAGCCTGCGACGACTTTTATTGAAATCTTCCAGATTGAATATATACCGTTTTCTTATTCTTCTCATCCACCTCTTTAGCTTCATTCCAATTCTCTTCCGCCATTCTAATACCCATTACACACATACAAAAAAAAAAAACGAGAATTCCTTTTTGGTGAATTACCTACAAAAATGTTACTTAGTATACAATAGTCCATCATATAATTCAATAAAAAAATCATAGTTTACACAATTTTTACACAAATAAAACTATCAAACCTCTTCATTTATTACATCTAGTTTTTTCTCTTCAAGCTTATAACTGCTTAAATTAGTGATATTCTAAGCAAATTTAGTGAAAGTTCAATATGTTTTTTCAGTAGATAGAATTTATATTTTTTTTTATTATTAGTTGAACTGTATTGGATATTAGTCTAAATTAGGTTAGGTTAATTAGGTTAGATTAGTGTAAATAGCTGAAACAGTTGAGTTCTGTGCAAAATTAGGATAATTCTTCACAAACTTAAAAATCATAGTTTACACAATTTTTACACAAATAAAACTATCAAACTTTTTCATTTATTACATCTAGTTTTTTTCTCTTCAAGCTTATAATTGGTTAAATTAGTGAAATTCTAAGCAAATTTAGTAAAAGTTCAATGAGTTTTTTCAGTAGATAGAATTTATATTTTTTTTATTATTAGTTGAACTTAATTGGATATTAGTCTAAATTAGGTTAGATTAGTGTAAATAGCTGATAATATCGAAACTAGTTCTGTGCAAATTTAGGATAATTCTTCATAAACTTTATTTTTTGTACAAAATTTGATTGAAGTAAATTACTAATTTTTTTTTACGTAAAGCAAGAAGAATTATTGAGAATCTAATGAATAAACAGCGAATCCGATTGAAATGGTTAATGAGATTGGAAAAAGAAAGGGGAAAGAAAAGAGGGGAAGACATAAAAGTTTCATTCGGTCGAAGCTCGGGGAGATAATCTCCGAGAATCTTATGAATTGACATGAATATGTAAAAAGGCTTAGAGGCAAGAAAAAGATGTAATCCAATTTTCTCAAAGGTGATGAATAATATAAGGATTTTTTTTCTTCACGTTTTAATTGAATCGAGTTGGATGATAGATCCGTCGAGGAGGAGCTGAATGAGGAGAATAGGAAAAAACTGGAATCGAGTTGGACGGGGCACGAAGGGCAAGTCCGGGTTAGTGAAGCTTGACAAAGGGCGGTGAGAGCCCTATAAATGCCGGGGATCCGAGTTATATTATGTAAGAGGTCGCGTATCTGGTCGTGTCTTCATTTCGTTTCTGTAGCGTTTGCGAGTGTTCGAATTTAGCTCAGACATGAATTATTAATGCAGTTAATCCAGAGCATCGGAGGAGATGGGATGGTTAGGTCTGTGTATATGACTCTGTTTCTATAAGATCGAGAGAGAGAGAGAGAGGAGGATGGTTGATGCGTTGCAGAAAAGGGCGAGGAAGGGCGGCTTGCAACTGTGTCTCCTTCTGTCGTTGTCAAACTAAACTAATTTAAATCTGGCTTCGAGCGTTTGGGATCCGACAACGATCCGATCGATCCACGGATCCGATCCACGGATCTCACTTGTCAAATAACTCATCCTTGGAGGAGAGAGAGAGAGAGACGCGCCTGTTGGTAGCGGTGGTGGCCAGTTTTAATACTTGACAGATATGTTTAATTACTCGCAGCTTAGACCTGCTGCACACACACCATCTGTGTATCTCCCGTCTATATATATACAGAGTGACACTTTAATCACAACAAAGTAACCGCTTCCAATAGTCTTAAACCGGATGTCAGTTCGACTGTTCTAAGCAGTATTACCAATCCAAGATGCATCATTTCGAGAATCCCCTTTGCAAGTACATCAGCTTACGTGGCAAAATCATATGTGCATATTTACTAGATGAACCACCCTGTATGAGCCTGAAAGTGGTTTTAACGGTGGTCGATCGCGCACATACACATCCGCATACTCGGTTTGCCCTCATCGTCGAAAAAGGCACAGCGCCACTTAATTACCCCTAATTGATCGCCACGGCTTATCCCTGTCATTCCGTCTAATACGCTAATAATTTATATTCTATTTCTAGATGAGCCGCAATTTATGAAAGCCATCAGATTAATGACTCAGAAATGGCCCCGACGCAACAATTACTTATCTCTTATTTTTTTTCTTTACGCAAATCCCAGAAGATACTCTAAATCTGTGACATAACACATATATTTTCCATATAAAAGCATGACCACATTCATCATTCATTAATTACTCGTCTGTATCAAACTTTACCCTTTACTCATCCATCATAAATCAATTACAACTTAGAACTTTTAGGTATACACACTGTTTGTAATAAATGACAAAAAATATGTATACCAGCTTATATATAATAGATTGAGTTTTATATCACGAACAGTATAATTGAAATAATGGTGTTAATTGAGTGAATTTAAATATTTGGTAAATGTATACATTTAGTAATTTAATATATTTCTTGTATCCTTTTTTCGGAAGTTAAGAAAAATGATGAGACAAAATACGTTATTTAATAAGTTCTTAAGACGCTACAAATGATATTTGATAAGCACGTAGAGACTGTGCACTTGGGGATTCAATTAGCGGGGCTTCGCTTGACTTTCTTGGCCACCGCCGGTATTTTCAACTTACCAATTACAGTGAGATTATAGCGGAAGCTTCGAGTTTGGGCGTTGCGAAAGTCGACGCGACATCGGTAGACGCCCTCGTCGTGGCGCCGGATGTCGTCGATGACGAGCTGAGCCGGCTCCGAGACGGTCCGGAAGTAGGCACGTGACCCAAATACTTCCGGCGCTGACCAGTGTCTAGCCTGTGACAGCGGCTTTCCTCGCACATCGAAACTGCAAAAGAGAAATTGTTGGGGATGAGTTTAGAGTTATGAAGAAGACAATATTGACGAAATGCAATCGGTCATCCCACTGACAACAAACTTAACACTACATTTTTATATCATTACAAAACTTATAGCTTAAATTAGGATAATTTATAAGTTAATTACTTGGACAAGGTTAGGCACCCAGAAAGGATAGATTAGGTTAAAATTTAACCTAATACTTTAACTTTTAACAATTACCCCAAAATATTTTTGCGTAGGTCGATATTACCCCCCCCCCAATTCTGAAAAGAAAACAATCAATGTAAATTTTAAATAAACATTATTTATTGAATTAATTTACATTTACATATTTATAAAAAAAAAGTTACATGAAAATAGTAACAAATAGTAATAGACAAACAAAATAAAATTCTTAATTTGGAACAAACAAAAATTAATTGAAAACTTTCCCCCTTCAGGTTTTGGAAAAATTATGTTGCTTCATGTTTCATATAATTACTTCAAAATTGGGACTTTTTGATGTAAGAGCAATTAGAATACAATCTTCGGCGTTTAATCGATTTCTGTTTTTCGTTTTTATGTTCATTACAGTGGAAAAGCCTTGTTCACAAAGGTAGGTTGTTGCAAATGGCAGCAATAGTTTTACCGCCTCCTCATGTGCAATTTTGAAAGCCTTTGACAACCAAAAAGACGACAGATTTGCTTTGAATACGTGCTTCAGTATTGGATCGATGTTCAAGAATTGCCTCTGCCAAACCTGGAGGTTCTTCTGGTATGTTATAAATTTCACATTCAAAAGGATCTACAACCCAATTCACAGTTTGTACATCAAGTTCTTTAAAGTAGTCAGAGAAGCGCTCTCTGAGTTTGGTAAGATGAAATTAGAAAAATTTCCGTATTACCCAAAAAAAAATCATTTTTGCCCAATTTGTGTAAGACAAGATTTTGTTTCGAAAAGTTTAGTTAAAACAAGGTCAAGTTAGTTATAGTTAGGATTTACACGATTAGACAAGGTAAGTAAGTTTAAGTTAAGTAATGTAAGATGAACATAGGTTATACAAGATTTGGTAAGACAAGTTTAGGTTGGACATGGTTAGATTAGATACGATTATATTAAGTTAAGTTGGGATAATTTAAGTTAGGTAAAGTTAATTGAGCTCCGGTTAGTTAAACTTATTACTAACTTACTAACAAAAACGAGTTAGATTACTTAAAGATAATACTGTTAAACAAATAAAAAATTCTCTTAATATTTTGAATTAAGTTAAATCAATAATATTTTGAACTATCCTCCACTTTAACTATTGTTATATTTTAACAAATGTATGATTAATGTATTAAAATTATCTCCGTATACGAGAATCGTTACTTTTCATTATAATTTTCGGTATTTTCAGTACAGGGTTGAAGGCCTGTCAGGGACTTATCCGATGTTTAGTTGCCGAAATTAAATGTCGGCGAGAAATGTCAGCGGGGGATGGGGTGGCTTGACGTGATAAATAACGAGAGGGGTGGCATGGGCCGACAGTAATTGGCCGCTCGGAGGGACCGTTTCGCGACCGCACTTTTAATTTCATTATTTACAAAAAAAAAACAGCATAAAACAATGGCCAATATTAAATGTTTTTCGCGGTCAGAACAACCCTATCTACATCAACCCTTATATTTCCATACCCAAAAGTAAATTGACAATATTAGTTAAAAAATAAGCTTCTTCCACGTGTGTAATATAAGATATAAATATTTATCAGGTATACTAATTACTAGTTATAAAATTTAACATGCATATTAAGTTTCATAATTATGAGTAAAAAGTAAGTACTGAATGAAGTTAAATTTTGATCTACTGAAAAGATAGCAGTGGCAGCTGAAGAAAATAGAAAAAGGGCCCACACAAAATACAATTTATTAGTCTTATAAAAAAATAGGCGTAGGACAAGGGCCCTCAGTTTCTTATTGACTAACCGCCACTGAATAAAAGTTGTTTTTTTTTTTCAATTATATAAAGAATTTACCATAAAAAATTCTCGCAGGCTTTCATAAAACTGTAATTCCCGCATCGCCTCTTACCATCGCGCTTACTCGTAATAAAGAAAATAAAAAGAGAAAATTTTAACGACAATTTTATGATAATTATAAAGTGCATATAAAAAAAAAACTTTTTATGCCTCTGATACAAGACGAAGGAGCTGGCACGAAATGAACGGAAGACAGGAGGGAAAAAAGGAATCCTCAATAAATTACGTAATTAAAAAAAACGCGCCCATCCGCATATTGCTAATTACAATAAATCGCTAATTAAAGTTTTTTTTTATTTCATCATCATCATTATCATCGGCTTTCAGATTTTTCTCCACCCCATTCAATATTTTGAGTGTCCCGTGCGAAAAAAAAGGCAAAGGGCGCATTTTAATAACGGCTAGGGAAAAATTATAATAGGCAATCTGGCTGGAATAATCTTAAGTGTGGACACACTCTTGTATGTATAGGGGTGTCAGATGAGGTGCCTGCCCTGTGTTTGCCAAGTAAATACTGAGATGATACGGGCTTTGTGCCGATGTCTCTTCATCTATACACACTCGACACAAACACACATATACACACCAAAAATATATAGAAGTCTCGAGCTTCACGGTTTTTCCAGACCTTTATTTCTCTTCTCCTAGTGTGTGTGTGTGTTTTTTTTTATCTTTCTTTATTTTTCTTCTTCTCCGGTTTCTTTGGGTTCAACTTCAGCGCTCGCAAAAAGACGCATGCAAAATAAATGAGTCTAAAGGGGTTTATCCTATCTGGTGACAAAAGTGAGGCACCACTTCAAATTCATCAATGTAAATGCCCACACATAAATCCAACCGCAGATTTCACTTGATTACTTATTCTAATTTTATAAAAAAAACACTTGGTTTTACTACAATTTAATAACTTTTTATTAATTATAATTCTAAAGTTTTTTACTTGTATATAATTAGAAAATAAATGTACAGCAATAAGAGTTGCATTAAGGTTGTCGTGATTCCCAGGTACCAGTTAAGTTAATCACGACGGGGAGAAAAGAAAAGGGGGAATTGGGTGAATTCTAGTTTAAATACTGTAGATCAGTGATTCCCAAAGTGGTCTATATCGACCCCCAGGGGTCTATGACAACCTGCAAGGGGTCTACGTCAGCTAAAAAAAAAAATTGGGGGTCCATGAAATGAAAATGGGGGTCCACGATAGTGGATCTTAACCGGTGGCAATCGAAATCCCGACAATCAAAATCCCGCGACAATCAAAATACCGACATTTGAAATTCCGACTATATCAAAATCCCGACTTTTATTATATTTGACCGCCAAAACAGAACATTAATGAGTTAACTTCGCGGAATAGCTCATAGTATTTCATTATAATTATTTTATTCATTTTTGTACTATAATAAAAATAATTTTAAAAATTCATCGCTCGAGTTTTTTTATTTCT
>NW_017097038.1:165761-169487 GCF_001412225.1 Nicrophorus vespilloides
GGGGAGTTGAGATTATTAATTGTTGTTATTTATTGTATTTGATTTCATTGAATTATTCATAATAAACTTTGAAATTTGAAATAATCTGAAATGTAATTAGATTATTAATTGTTGTTATTAACTATTGTATTGTATTTGTTTTCATTGACTTAATAAAACTTAAAATTAAGAAATATTCTAAATGAAAATTAATTTATTGTTATTAATATTAAATAATAGTAGATGGTGACTGTGTTTTGGAATAATTTAAAAATGTTATTATATAAATTATAATAATAAATGACACTGTCGGGATTTCGATACTGTCGGGATTTTGATACAGACGGGATTTCGATATAGTCGGGATTATGGTTGTCGGGATTTCGAATGTCGGGCTTTCGATATAGACCCGATCTCAACATACACTGATAGTACTTATTTACTTACATTATACTATCTTATAATATAAAGACATATACATTATTTATAAAAGTATCTATAAAGTAAAAAACATGGCAAGGGGTCTACGACACAAAAAAGTTTGGGAACGTCTGCTGTAGATGGATAAAAATTCTCATTCACCTATATTTCGTGGCCCTAAAAACTGGGTGTGTCTTTAAACTGTGCCAAATATGCCTAATAGATAAGACGACCATGACGGGTGATGTAGGAAAAGTTTAGGTTAAAGTCATGCTTATATAAGACACGATTATATTAGACCCAATTAAGTTAAACAAGATTAGTCAACACGAAATGTCTTCAATAAATTGAAAGACATGGTTACGATAGGTTAGACAAGATTATGTAAGATAACTTTAGCTTGGACATGGTTAGCTCAGGACAGTTAGACAAAATTACGGACAAACTTATTTAAGACAAGGTTATGTCAGACGCGGGTGAGTTAAATTGGGATAGGAAAGGTCAAATGAGAATTGATTTGATAAACTTATAGTTAGTAGTATGATAAAGGTAAGTTTAAGCTAGAAATCACGTGGGTCCACAGCACTGTGCAAAATATGCCTAATGGGACCATATGGGCTTATATTTACTAACCCAATAATTATAATTTTAATAATGTTTCTTGTAATTATTATTTTTTTGAATATCAAAGTTTTGATATACTGTCGTGGCCAACCAATTTATTGTCATCTATTGTATAACTAATATGTATATTTGTTAGGGCCATGACTTTCCTCTTAATTATTTCAAATCATATTTAATGTATCCATCAAATATACAAACGGATACTTGTACCTGATTATTTAGAATAACTTGTGGAATATTCCGAACGACGGTTACACATTAAATCGTATATTTGCGTCTATTGCATCACCACTTAACAGCCTTCTGCAGCCTCTAAATATTTGGGCAGGATCATAAAACTTAGATAAAGAAACGGTTGTGTTTTCTACAAGGTCAAACCCTTACCTCCCACGCAGCCCCTTTTTTAAATGAACACATTTCTGTATTATATAATTTAGTCTTAGTTAGGGGAGCAAACTGAGAAGAAGTCTTAGTCAGGGGACCAAAGAGAGAGGAAGTCTTAGCTAAGGGGTCGAACCAAGAGCACTTACTTCATAAACACTAACTTAAGAGGAGAATGTAACTCTTAGTTAATAATACCTGAGATCAACTATTGTTTAGTTGACTTCTCAATAAAACTCCGATATGTATAATAAAATTAATTAAGAATATTGCATTTAATACTCATAAACCCCTCTAAGACTCCGCAACGACATAACTACGAGATAATCCATGGTGTCCAAGGATTTCTTAACCCTGGGACACGACAATACAAATTTATACAACAAAACATCATTTTCAGAGTATAAAAGATAGTTCAAAGTTTTGTAGTGAAATAAATTTTGATGTGAATGCAAAATCAAAATTACAAATTGATGGCACGTCGAGCAATTGTCTTTATGGTGCATAGAAACGGGATAAAAAAAAATTGGGAACGGATTCGAAGTGAAAACATGAATCGAATATAATTATTATTCGACGTTCGGTGCGGTGTTCATTCAATAAATATCGCATCGACCAATGGATTTCCGACGTATTTTCAGGAAATAATGCGAGGACCGTGATATGATAATTACAGTCTAATATAAATCACATTACGCAGTTGAACGAATGCAATCATTGTATACATATACATAAATGGTTCATAAATAATGGCAGTGCGGAATGCTGCAAAATCAAAGGGGGGCGGCAGCAGTGTCGGACGACCCAAACCAACAAGGCCTCCACCCCACTCATCCATCCACCGAACCCCCTTTCGAACCAGCCGCATCCAACCCCGCCAATATTTTAACAATTAAAAATAATCAAAAGCGTTTTTATCAACCCACCCGAACCGGTGCAATCAACCGCGAAACGTGTTATCATTTCAATTGTTTATTACACAGAGAGAAAACAGAGACCAACAACAATAATAACGACAACAATGATGATGATGATAATAATACAAACAATGCTGAATAAATATGTACACTTATGTAATTATTATTTTATCGCATCGACCACGCTCGCAGGCAGGCAGCACCGATTTCGCTCGTATTGAATGAAAGAGCACTTTTCATTAAGAATTTAATTTATACATTTTCCAATCGTGCTCTGTTGTTTCGTGTTCTGCTGCTGTTGTTGTTGTTGTTTTTATTTCAGCTGTATTTTTCAGGTTTCATTACGGTTTGACGACACACGTGTATCAACAGTTGGTGACACTGATACGCGCACTTCCGAATTATTGTCACAGCGCGTAAAATATTCATATCCATGCTATTACGTATTTCATTCCATCGCAGCTGCCTCTCGTAAAATATTTAAAGCTTAATTAGGGATTTACGACAATGCATTATTTACAGAACCTACATTATGCATTTACCTTCTGATTACTTTATCATTCTTTTTTTATTGATCCTAGATTTTATTTTCTAGGACATGGACTAAATTCCATTTTTATAGTATAAATTGTACTCATAATTGACTACTGATGATAAAGTCCATTTATATAGTATTTAAAGTAAAAAAAATCTATTAGAACATAATTTATTACTTGACTCCTTGAAGGTCCAGAAATTCATAAATTTATAGACAACATCGATGGTCTATCATCATTTGATATACTAACCAAATTAAAGGATAATTCTTCTTTCAAATGGGGGGAAAATACATGTCCCACCAACGATTTAAGCTGTGATTATATAATTATATTGGAAATGAATGTTTTACAATAAAAATAGACTATTCTTGTTTGAAAATATTGTGGATTATTGACATTAATTTGAATCAAAATGCTAAAAACCAAAGTGCAGATCTAATTTTGTACAAATGTAATAATTAATTAGAAAAAAAAAAATAATGCAAAAGAAATTTAAGAAATATTTCCAAAATAAATTGTCCAGTTCTAATTATCAATAATTTTACATATTTTATTACTCTGATTATTTTTTTTAATAATCCAGATTACAAGATTATAGCATTAAATTAAACTGTAATATCAAGGATTACGTGATTATCGAACATTTTAATTATTGAACTTCATAAATTCGCATTTAATTATTGTTTTTTTTTTAATTAACAAATTCTAATCTAGAAACAAATCCAATTATCAACAATTTTTATCTATGTTCTATCTAAAATGATTACCTTTCGAAATCATTCAGAATATTAGATTATGGCATCAATTTACACAGTAATATCAAAAGGTAAGCACAAAAAGCATTACGTAATTATCCAACATTTTAA
>NW_017097039.1:0-11885 GCF_001412225.1 Nicrophorus vespilloides
TATACTATACTCTATACTATACTCTATACTATACTCTATACTATACTATACTCTATACTATAGACAAGGGTTGGCAACCCATATGGAGCAAAGAGCTACTTTTTTTTTTTTAATCTATTGAGAAAACCAAGCGGTTTTCATGTCAGCAGGGTATTGGTCCAGTTCTGCGGAGTTGGACGAAGAAGACACTCTGATGAATATTATATAGCAAATATCTATACTATAGACAAAGGTCGGCAAACTTTTTGGAGCAAAGAGACACTTGTCCGTTACAAAAATTCTAGTGAGCCGCATGGTCATCAGGGTCTTACTTCATTTAAGATTTTCACTGCCATTTCAGTCTTGTCACTCATCCCATCACGTCTATAACTATGAACTAGTTAATTGAATTTTTTCATCATAGCCTACTACTGTGCGAGCTTGAAGCCGCAATTCCTTATAAAAAGAGCCACCTGCGTTTCTATATAATATAGAGTCTATACCTATGATGGCGACTTAAAAATATAATTATATTTAAGTAAGGATATGTGTTGTAGAATACACATTTTTTTTAATTAAGTCAATATAAGATTAACTAATTCATTTTTATTAGTGCCTTGAGTAATATATTAACTTAGACTACTGTAATAATTTGTGTTTAATAAAAAATGTTATTAGTAAATGATGACTTTTATTAGTGTAGTGGATACAGCTGATCCAGTGGTTGTGTGACATCAACACTAAACTCTAACAAAGTAGCTTTTGTATTTATATTTTGTATGAGCTCTATATATGGATGAGTGAGTGTGTGTGTGTGTGAGAGGTGGCGGCGACGTTAATATACTAATGCACGGCGCGACATAAAAGCAACCCCCGTTGACGCTGACGACGTTACGTAACACCCTTTAACTTTAGCACCCCGCAGTGGGGGACGACAATATCGGGGCCGTTTGTTTTGCTGCGCTGCACACGAAGTGAATAAGAACAACGGCTGTGCCCTGAGCGAAGAGGAAGAGCGAAACGAAGAAGAGCAGCACCGAGGAATGTCCATTAACGAGGATCCACGCAACTAATCCATTCCGACCCTCGAACATCACCGTGCAGACACAAACCACCCTACTTCACTCTCACACCTCGCCTAACCTCTCACCTACTACTCCTCGACACCGATATTGTACGTGTTTTACACTCTTCCACCCTTGAACCACCACCCAGAATAATAGTAAAATATCTAAACACCGTCGTAACCATCCTAAAATGTAGTCACAATTTATACTTCGTTATATATGTTACAATGAAATAGACTATTCGAAGAACGTAAAGTGTTACAAGTAAATGTACACATTTACTATTATACATTCGAATATTTACAGTAACTGGACCGTTTCAACAGTTTATTAAAAAAATTGTGCAGTATTTAAATGTTATATTTTTTATATGTAATTCTTATATATACAAACAAATATTTTACTTACATTAAAGTTTGCAATTAGTTGTCATGAAAAATAAAGTTTGGTATTGATAAAGTTTTTAATGTTTTTTTTTTGTTTAATTGGAAATATTGAATATCGATTGAAACAAGTTACATAATTGCATCGCATAAATGCTGAATTCGATTCTAACGGTCGTTTCGAAGAACATCCAGTTATTGAACATGTTCCATCGGACGTACCGCGGCTTCGTTAAGTTGCGGTTTCGTAACTTACGATCCTCAGTAATTATAATGACTAGAGCAAACTGAAACTTGCCGATCTTAAGCTAACAATCGTTTTCTGCGTTGGCTCCGATTTCGATTCATTACAACCGGTGAAAACTATTGAATCAATTAATCCTATCCCAATTCCTCTCTTTCCCTTTATCATCATCTTTCTATAGGTAAAAAAAAGTCATTGAAATGTTGAAAGTTATCCGAATTTCGCTCTTTGTCTGTATTATCATTTTATTTGTAAAATAACCCATATCCATTTCTATTTTTCTCTGTACCATCATATTTTCATTGGTAAAAGAACCATTAAAACTTGAAAGCTTAATACGTTTCTCTGTTTATCCGTACCATAATATTGTTATTGGTAAAACAACCATTAAAATTTAAAAGCTATAATATTTTCTCTCTTAGTCGCTGTACCATCATTTTTCCATTGGGAAAAATCATTAAAATTTGAAACCTATTTTTATTGGTACAAAACATTAAAATTTCTCTCTTTTTCTGTACCATCATTTTGCTTTGTTGGTAAAAATCTTTAAAACTCACCACGATTTCTTCCTTTTTTTTCTGTACAATCTTCTTTTCATTGATAACAAAATATTGTAACTTGAACTCTTTTTTCTGTACCACTTTCTTTCTATTTGTAAATCAAAACATTAAAACTCTCCTAGTTTTATTTACATTCTATGTACTCTATTCTCTATTTATTGCTATAGTTTTGAAATTAATTGAAATAAAAACATAAAATGATTCATATTTCCTATTGTTAAAAATCTATGGAAATATTGAACTGAATCTTCATTCCACTTCATGTTTCTGTTGGTTTTTACCACATTGAAAACTATTTCCATTTCTCTGTATCACCAATTGGTGGTAAAAATAATAAGCCTCGAACGCAAACTGAGGTTGAGGCTTACTTCCAACGTTTATTTTCTCTTCAGATTCGGGGCACATGCAAAGCTGCAGTTATAAGTAAAATAAAATAGGAAATATATTCCGGTTTATCGTGCGTGGTTATTATAATCTTTAGGGCGCACTCTGAGCATCGCACGTAATCGCCCCTCTTTCCCTTCTCTTGCTGCTGCTACTGCCGCCAACCGCCCTCTCACAGTTCGAGCGGTTGCCACAATTTGCATGCGATCCGATTCAATATCTGCCGAAGGGCTAGTAAGTAAGTCTGAAAAATTGCGAAATTCCAATTCAGATCTTATTGAAGAACTTCAAGAAACTCACTTACATGTAAATTTCACTGTCAATAACAATTTTTTTTCTTTTATTTTGTTACCAAGTCACTGTTACATATTCACTTGTAACTATTAATTTAGTCATTATTATATAATGATTCATGTAAAACTATAATTAGTAAATTTAGTAGACAATTAATGGTTTCAGATACAATTACTTATGTAAATATATTGATGCTTATTGTTTTAGAAGTTTAATTAACAATTATTTTTTTATAATTAGGATAAATAAAAGTATAATCATAAATAAGCATTATTTTATAATTAAAAGCGCTTTGAAGTTGACTGCTTTCCATTTATATAATTGAATAATGTTGCGTATGTGAAAGAGTTGGAAATT
Source organism: Nicrophorus vespilloides (assembly GCF_001412225.1). Classification (NCBI taxonomy): domain Eukaryota; kingdom Metazoa; phylum Arthropoda; class Insecta; order Coleoptera; family Silphidae; genus Nicrophorus; species Nicrophorus vespilloides. Next base: position 3,269 of record NW_017097039.1, read on the forward strand.
TTTTATAAAAGCGCTCATTTTTTTTTTTGGTTGCGTTCCTTGATGATTAATGTTTTTTAATAATGTAAATGAATCTGTGATGAGCGATGAAAGGCGGAATAAAAGAACGACAACAACAACAACAAAAAAAATATATATATATACGATGATGGGCAGTGTTTTGTCGTGTCTGAATTTAAAATTCATACACACGGTTTGGCCAAGTGTGCGCTGCAGAGTTGGTAGAAAATAGACAGGAAAAAGAGTGTACGTGTGTATGAGAAAGAGAGAAGTAATGAATGAATGGAAGAGAGAAACAGGGATAGGAAAAGAGCAGTGCTTTTTTTGTTTAATGAATTTATTATGCATATGGCATATGTATTTTATTGTACGTACAAAATCCGCTTTTAAAGTGCAATTAAAAAAGAAATCTACTATAAAACGGGACTAGCATATGTTGCGTACTGTACATTTTTAATGTGAACGTTGCGTGCACATGACACACACTTCACCGAAAATAATAATAATAATAATCATAATAACGTAACGAGAGGGAAAGAGATGCACACACAAATATTATGTGTGTAAAAATGAGATGGAAAAACGTGCACGAAGCAGAAGTGAACAAATCCGCCGCAGATTTGCTTTTCATTTATTTATTCATATACATTACAACCTCTAATTCTTCTCGTACGTGCGTTATTATTAATTATTAACATTACTTTTTAATTATTTAATCGCTGCACGCTCTTGGCTCTTCCTTCCTCATTTCTCTTTTTTTATACATATTTACGTATTATTATATCCTTGGAATTCCCTGCTTTACGGGCGAATTAAAACGCATTCAAACGAATACATTTTTCACAGGGGAAACATACGTTACCTATATTAAATTTGGTGGAAGCAGCCGTTTTTAATATTCCACTTTTCTTTCTTCTAAATTTTTATATTTACATTATGATGTAATCTTTTTTTGAAAGCTTGAGTTTATTTATTATATACTACATTAGGAATAAGCATGAGATGAGATTTATTTAAAAATGTATGTATAATTACATAATTATTATATATTTTTATATATTTCACAATATTAAATTTATTGGAAGCGCCGAGTAGAAACATATTCTAATAATTATATTAATTTATTTAAAAATCACAATAATATATTTGGTGGAAGCGCCGCGTCATAATTTGAAAAGTTTCTTTATTTTTGTAAACATATAACATTCAATTATTTATAAAAGCTATATTTATTATGTAACAAATTAGTAGTAAAAAAAATGAGACTTTTAGATTAATTTAGAAATGTATATCTAGTAACAAAATTGTTCTTTTTTTTGTATATAATGTTGTAAGTACATTAATATTACAACTAAACCCAATTTCAAGTTATGATCTTCCTCATTCACTTGCGTTATTGCATTCTCTACTGTTAGAGTTCATCAAATAATAATATTATATTATTTGCTAAGAGACTGTATCTCGTTATAAACGTGACGTAAATGTTTTTTCTAGTAACAAAATTGTTCTTTTTTTTGTATATAATGTTGTAAGTACATTAATATTACAACTGGAATCTGAGTATATAAATTGGTAATATTTTTTTTATATTCAATTAGTTTTACTCGCCGGGTTTTCAAACTTAATAGACTATTTTTCATATATATTCTTGTATTCTCATTTTCGAAAGTTTAAGTATATTTATGTGAATTGAAATATTTCAGTATTTAGTTGATATATAAATATCATTCATTGATATATTTTTTAATCTTTGTTAAAAATTCTATAATATTTATAATTGCACTCTATAATTCTTTTGTATACATTTGTACAGGGTGGCCAAATTGAACTGCAACCAACTTAAAACTGCTATAACTTTTTAACCGTTCGCAATATTGTGTCCATATTTCGCCTAATGGTATCTGATGTTATTGTTAACAAGCCTGCAGAAGCATTTTCATCTCAGTTTTATTGAAAAACAGTTATCAGTGATGGAATTCAAACGCAATATTTGAGCGGAAAACCAAAAGAGGCTATTGTTAGAGCCCTCGAACACCCTAATGTGAATAAATATTTTGTATGTTGAACCATAACACGTTATAACAAAGCTAGTTGTGTTACAAAATGCTATTTTGAAGATCGGAAAAAAGCTACATCTGTGGTAGAAGTGGTTCCAAAACTTAAGGCTCAAATTGAATGAAATCCTCGACGTGGTGGAAGACAAATGGCTACTCAGCTGAACATATCAAAAATAACCATGCAACAAATACTTAAAATCGAATTGAAAGTGAAGCCTTACAAGTTACTAAAAGGATAAGATCTCACCAATGTTCAAAAGAAAACTAGGACTTGTCTGATGAGAAAAATTTCCCAATTGAGAAATTCGTAAACAAACAAAATTTACTTAGAATCTGAAATTTAAACATTCGATGACCACAAGAAGTCAAGTACCGCCGTTTGTGCGAATGTCTACTACGAAAAAGTTTTGGAAGGTGCTCCATGTACAATCAAACATTTCAGTCAGAAAGAGTAGACGTTTTAAAAAGATTCTGCACTATCACATAAATTTAATATTTTTCCAACATTTTTTGCTTTTGGTGCAATAAAATCCAATTTCAAATAAAAAAACAGCGTTCTGAAAAGTTGCAGTTCAATTGGGGCACCCTGTATATTGATTTATTTGAATAACGTAACTTGTAAGTTTCCTTGTAACATTCATTTTCCTAAACCCAATTTCAAGTTATGATCTTCCTCATTCACTTGCGTTATTGCATTCTCTACTGTTAGAGTTCATCAAATAATAATATTATATTATTTGCTAAGGGATTTGTATCTCATTATAAACGTGACGTAAATCTATTTCATTCACACCCGCTACACACAAATTCATATATCTTTTCCTTATACAAATTTGAAAAACTTTTAGAAAACTACGAACATTAATTTAACGCACGTTTCGCGAAGTAAAATAATTAAAAGTGAAGAAATTAATATTATAATGCGGTTCATGTTGGATGGATGTGCTCGAGGAAATGCAATAGTTTAAAGCTGTTCCTCAGATTTCGGTTTTCGGAGATAAGTTGGATGCGGTCGACTACAGAAACATATTGCATGGGAGAGCCTTATGCTGCATTATAAACGCGCCCCAGATCCGTTACATGTCAAGAGGCATTCCTTCAAGATATTCCCTACCCACAATGGCTTTAAATAAAATTAATAGTCGGTATACGACACAGAACGCTTCCATTACGAACGTTAATTTTATTACAGCAAAATTTCAATTCAATGTACATAAATTTAAAAGTAAAATCTCAATTAGTTAGTACTAATTTCATAAAAATACATCAAAGCTTAATCAAAAACATGACGACTTCATTTGAATAAAATTTTGCATAAGCATAGTTTTCAATATTAAAGTTTGGGCGTATATATCCGCCGCTCATCTGCTGTGTTAATTTGATTCATGTCACACGTAATGTATTATGTAATTAAATAAATCATGTTGTGATATATTTTTAGTTTTAATTTTACATTAATTTTATTTTTTTTCTGTTACAGGTATGTACATGGTCAAAGAAAAATGTTGAAAGATTTTGTAAGTACTACAATTATATTTATTCAATTGAGATTTCAATATTCTTGAAGGTAAAATTCATTGATCATTAATCTTACTTTACTTGCAAAACGAACATGCCTGACGCTCTGGTAATAAACGATCGGTTACATAATTGACGGTAATTGAAATTTGAAAGATCAATTGACGTTTTAAACAGATTTCAGTGCATCTAGATTAGCGTTTATGAAAAACGTTTTTTTTTTTTTAATAAAAGTTAAATAAATGTGAGGAATAAATCGCCTCTGAAGAGCTTTCAGAAATCCGCAAGACGCGGTGCTTCCCGTTTCATCCACCCCCGGGCGGGTTTATTAATTTCGAGTATATAAATATACATTTTTTTTCCTTCTGTCTCCTGCTTATATAAATGGCGGTTGACGTGTGTTGATGGTTTTGAGTCTTGGGGGGTGGGTTTTCGGTTAGGAGGGTTTTGTTTTCGGTGCGAGATTTGCGGAAAGTCGTGGGGGCGGCGGCGGCGGCCAGAGTGTGCGGAAGAACGTCGGAATGATAAATGCTGGAGCTTTGTTTCGTGCATTAGCGAGCTTCGCTCTGGGCGCCGCCTGAATATTTAAGTTGTTTACGTGTAGTTTAGATGGCCATCAATAATGGCGGTAAGTTTCGGTTGGGAAGGGGGGCGAATCCGGCTTGCAAATAATAAATAGCTCCATGGCGAGTGGCGAGAATGGAATGGAAGACGATGCTTCTGGAGGTGGTTACTGAGGATGGGAGGTGGTTTTGCTGGATGTGGGGGTAGTTAAAAAGTACGGTGCTCTGCGGCGCTCTCTGCACCGTCTGTTGCTAAGAAATTGCGCATAAAATTTTCAAGGGGGTCCATACACCCCTCGCCGCACTTTTCCGCCCTTCAACACGTATATATCAAAACCCACCCACACTCCTCTAGAACGCTTCATTCGTTCCACTGACCTTTAGTTTTTTTCCCACCCTTATTTCCCTATCGATTATTTATTAATTCAATAGTTACACAAACAACATTTGCACAAGCTTCACAAGTTAACTATATCTTGAGCTATGTAGTTCTTGAAACAGTAGGACCAATTATTAGACCTGGCAGCACAGCAATTATTACTGTTATTTATATTAAATAACGTATGACACACATTTATGTCTCATATCACGAAAGGTGTGCACGCACCTTTAATACTATATTGTTTTTATTAAATAATGTGCAAAAACATCAAAATTCTTTAAAAATTACTGAAATAGTTAACATTATGATGATTTTTGATGCTCTGCGATTTCATTATCTCCATTGACTGTGAACCTGCTGTTATCCTTAACACTTTCATTGTCCATTGTCCATCGACTTGGCTGAAGGTCCATAAGCTGAACCTCATTCATTTTACTGTCCACCTGTGATAAACGATGGCCCTATTGCTGCAAGCACCGAGAGGGCTCACAAAGGGTCCTAGATTGACCAGGATTCGAACCGGCGCCCACGAAATCATGGGTAAGACGACTTAACCATTCGGCTATTAGTCGCCCTATTAAAATGATTAAGATTTATTTAAATCAATCAAACATATTTTTATTTATAAATTTTGTTGCGAAATGTTGTAAAAAATATAAAAGTATTAAATGAAAATTTTATTTTCAATATAATTCTATATTATTCCATTTTTCAGTATAAAAATAAATCTTTATTCATTCATCTCAACGTTTATCCATTAATTTCAGTTCAGTTATACAATAGTATTATTTTTCTCTATCGTATGGTATTCCACTTGTAGATGCCAATCCATAAACTGTAGTACTTAAGAATTTGCCGAAGTGCATCCTCGAGCAACGGCATCTGGGATATATAAACCTGAATTCCTATTGTAATAGTCGGAACGGGTGTTCTTGTATTTTCAATTGCATTCCTATATATAATTGAATCCATCACTATCAGGAACAGATATGCCCGGAATATCCCTCCCAGTCGACACCTCGAACGCTTTTCCATTGTCTGCGATACTATTTGCACGTTAAGTTCCACCTAAACGTTCGCATTTCCATTCAATTGCGTAACAGACATTTCATATCTGTATTTAAAGAAATTGTATTGTTTTGTTACATAATAAACATAATTTCTTCATCCAATTTTTATGAGAATTTACGTATATTTGCTTAAATATGAATATAAGTAATAAATATCATAATTACCTAAATATACCAAACTTTTCTACTGAATTTAATGGATTATACTACTATTAAATATCAATCTTTTAATTTATTACTTAAAACTTCAACTTCAATAATATACAACTGATTGACCTATAATTTGTAATCTAAATTTTCACTTGAAAAATATTACATTAACTAATTAATTAAGTAAAAAAATATTTTAACGAATAAGAATATGAATATTTCTACTTACATCAGTATTAATCTTTGTAATATAGTTTTCATTTCATTCATAAATCGTATACAAAAGATTCATCTATAAATTTCTGGTTAATATTTCATTAGAATTTTATTAATAAAAGTAATTTTGAAATTATAATTACTGGAAATATTATTAATACAGTCAACCCTCCTATAAGGCGGTACACTCAGAATGCGCTCCGTGTTATATGGAAACATAACGCGGAGCTGAAATTGCGACAGCTCTCCTATAACGCGGTACTCTTACAGCGCGGTTTCCGTTCAACAGCATCTCATAAGTTCCTTCAAGCAATACAAGATGATTCTACAATTTCACTCACAGTTACAGAAATAATAAACATTGCTTCTCGTTTAAGCGATGAAGAATTTGCAATAAACCATCAGGATGTAAGAGCAAATGCATTGGTAAACGAAAATAAGGAAAACGAATGAGTGCCAAATCTCGATTTACAAGATGTGAAAAAAGGGCTAAATTTGGCTAAAGAATTAGAACTTCATTTCATTCAAACTGATCGTTCAACGATGCGCAGCGCAAAGTTTAAAAGAGAGTTAAGAAATTGCAGCTCCCTATAGAGAGGTTTTAGTGGAGTTAGAAAAAAAAACTACAATCGAAAATCAATGTGAAGATGAACTAAGTGATGAAGACATTTTTCCCATTAAAAGAAGATGAGTTAGGCGACTCATATCTGACAGCGGGGATGAGTGTTGAAAGATTACATAATTTTACAAAAGTGTTCATTGTTTTTGTTGAAAAACAGTCTTTTAGTTTAGTCATTGTTTCATTTTTTTTATCAATCCTTATATGAACTCTTCAATTCAATTCAATAAAAATAATTTATCTTGTCTTTTGTATTTATTGGTCTCGATATAACGCAGTACGAATGATGTGATTTGTACTAATTCCGAGTTTCTTATAGCGCGGTTTCCATACAACGCGGTAGACGGTTTCCATAAAACACGGTACGAATTAGCCTGGTTTGTACGGTTAAATCCGAGTTTCTTATAGCGCGGTTTCCATATAACGCGGTACGCACTCACCGCGTTATAGGAGGGTTGACTGTATTTATTTTTGATTTAAGTACAATTTTTATAGTATTTTTATATTATTATTTGGATTTATTTGAATAATTGAATTGAATAATTTAGTTAATTTGTGTATGTGATGCGAATGTGATTGTTGTATAAAATAAGGATAATTTAAGGTACAATGGCCTTTTGTAATGCTGCAATAAATAAATAAATAAATAAATATATTGTGCGTATGCAACGTGGCAAATAAAATGTGACAACATGTAACAAGCATCGAGCTGACGTTGTGACAATTGAAATGGGATTGAAAGTCAATAAAATATAAATGTTTTCCGCTGCTTCGATTCAATTGGCAATTTCGCGTTACATTGTATCCACATCCCTCCAACAACAACAACAAAAGCAAAAAAAAAGAACATCCCCCAACGCGCCGCCGCCTCCGTCGACCGTAATAACTAATATATATTCAAATTCCTTTCCGCTGATATAGTCGTTAAAGGCAACGGTTATATGTTTATAACGATTTTAAACAAGGCTTATAAATGTCGAACGGGGGGTGGCTTTGAAAACAATGTGCATCGTGCGGGGGTGGTTGCCATTATCGGAGACGAACAAACGGAGGGGACGACGCGGCCTCTCCCACCTGCGTTACGAGAGACTGCATGTATTTGTGTGTGTGTGCGGTTTTGTGCACAAAAGGTGTATAGCTGATTTATGGCATCATAAAAATCGCGCATTCGGAAATATATTGAGAGGGAATACACAATTATATCAGCGTTCCCAATATCCGCTCGCCGTCTCTCACCCTTCGCCATCCACCCCCGACCTCACATACACACACGTATGTGTAAATATATATACAGATTTACATCGATGCAAGAGCATACCGCGCGTAATTCGCGTTTTAATGCTATAGAAAATTTTCATGGCGCGTTTTAATTAAAATTTCGTATCAATATTGTTTATTATCTCCGAAATGCGGGATTTAATTATGCATTTATTAGATTGAATTTCGATGGGGGCGTCCATTTTATTTATGTTCCTATGAAAAGGGGTTGTGCGTGAATGTTTAACGATCAAATGGATGCGTTTTCTATTTTGTTCTTGACCTATACGAAAAAGCAAACAAGAATAAAAAGTCGTAGGTTGAAATAAGGGTGGGAAACGTCGATATTTATGTATGTTCGGAAATCAACCTTCCTGCATCTTTCATACCCAATTTCTTAACCCCTCCTTGGCCATTAACAATGGATACGGAAAATACGTGTGAGAGATGCTACATATGTTACGTCTGGTTGAGGTGAATCTTTTTTTTTATTTGTTCGTTTTCCCTGACCCTTACATCCCTCGACCGTTTCGGAGTTGCCCTAAACATGAAACATTAATTCAGAGAATTTACTTAATTCTGCTTCGTATTTTGCTGAATTGAATTAGGTTAAACTTGCCCCACGTTGATCACCTTTTTCTTAATGCATTTTATCTAGTTTAATCATACCCAATTTCTTAAACCCTCCTTGCTTATTAACAATGGATGGTGGCTGTTAAACCCGAAAAGGGGTAGAAATAGGGCCGGAGAGATTTATGTCAATAAAAATTGATATAAATCTCTTA
>NW_017097039.1:11898-25832 GCF_001412225.1 Nicrophorus vespilloides
AAAAAAAAAAAAAAAAACAATGGATACGGAAAACATATGTTACGTCTGGTTGAGGTGATTTTTTTTTTCTTTTCTGCTGATCCTACGTCCCTTGACCGTTAAAGAATTGCCCTAAACATGAAACATTGATTTGGATAATTACTTAATTCCACTTCGTATTTTACTGAATTGAATTAGGTTAAAGTCGCCCATCGTTGGTCAACTTTTTCTTAATGCATATCCAAGTTTATTCATACACAATTTCTGAACCCCTCCTTGTATATTAACAATGGATACGGAAAACATATGTTACGTCTGGTTGAGGTGATTTTTTTTTCTTTTCTGCTGACCCTACATCCCTTGAACCTTAAAAAATTGTCCTAAACATGAAATATTGATTTGGATAAGTACTTAATTCCGCTTCGTATTTTGTTGAATTGAATTAGGTTAAATTTGCCACACGTTGGTCAACTTTTTCTTTATGCATTTTTTCTAGTTTAATCATACGCAATTTCTTAAATCCTCCTTGTATATTACCAATGGATACGGAAAACATATGTTACGTCTGGTTGAGGTGATTTTTTTTCTTTTCTGCTGACCCTACATCACTTGACCATTCAAAAATTGACCTAAACATGAAACATTGATTTGGATAATTACTTAATTCCGCTACGTATTTTGTTGAATTGAATTAGGTCAAAGTTGCCCCACGTTGGTCAACTTTTTCTTTATGCATTTTTTCTACTTTAATCATACGCAATTTCTTAAATCCTCTTTGCTTATTAACAATGGATACGGAAAACATATGTTACGTCTGGTTGAGGTGATTTTTTTTCTGCTGACCATACATCCCTTCATCCTTAAAAAATTGCCCTAAACATTAATTTGGACAATTACTTAATTCCGCTTCGTATTTTGCTGAATTGAATTAGGTTAAAGTTGCCCCACGTTGGTCACCTGTTTCTTAATGCATTTTTTCCAGTTAAATCATTCCCAATTTCTTAACCCGTCATTCGCTATTAAGAATTGATATAGGAAACATATGTTACGTTTGCTTGCGGTGATTTTTGTCTTGATCGTTTCAAAATTTCCCCAAACATGAAATATTAGTTCGGTAAAATTGTTTAATTCCGTTGAATTGAATTAGGTTAAAGTCGTCCCACCTTTGTTACGTTTCATAGTATTTTTATTAGTTATTTTATACCCAATTTCTTAAACCCTCGTTGCTTATTAACAATGGATACGGAAAACATATGTTACGTCTGGTTAAGGTGATTTTTTTTCTTTTCTGCTGACCCTACATCACTTGACCATTCAAAAATTGACCTAAACATGAAACATTGATTTGGATAATTACTTAATTCCGCTACGTATTTTGTTGAACTGAATTATGTTAAAGTTGCCCCACGTTGGTCACCTGTTTCTTAATGCATTTTTTCCAGTTAAATCATACCCAATTTCTTAACCCGTCATTCGCTATTAAGAATGGATATAGGAAACATATGTTACGTTTGGTTGAGGTGATTTTTCTCTTGACAGTTAAATATGAAATATAAGTTCGTTAAAATTGCTTAATTCTGTTGAATTGAATTACGTTAAAGTCGTCCCACCTTTGTTACGTTTCATAGTATTTTTATTAGTTATATTATACCCAATTTCTTAAACCCTCCTGTTTATTAAGAGAGTATACGATAAACGTGTGATAGATGTTACGTCTGGTTGAGGTGAATCTTTTTTTTTACTAACCCTTGACCGTTTTCATAAAACGCGTTTTTCTAAATTGAATTGGGTTAAAAAAGTGAACAACGTGGGGGTTCACATTTTTCTTAATACATTTTTTTCAGTTAAATAATATATTTTGAGGAATACTAGCATTAAATTGCATCAAATTTTACATGTAATATTGTAATATTATATCATCTAGTAAATTACTATTCTTGTATCGAACTATCATATAAGATGTAGCCTCCATGCCACATCGTTCAATGATTCATCGCTGTGTTCCGCGAGAGACGTGGCAGCAATAGGAAATGTTTCGATTAATTATGTAAGTGGGTTGTGTAATTGGGTTGGCTTAAGTGCACCTGATTTATTCAGTGGCAGTGCCGTAATTAAACCGATATTTATTGTTTTAAATCCTACGGGATTAATCGGGATGCTCGCTCGTAATTAAAAATTCCGAAGAAGATTTTTTAATAATAAATTGCTCGACTTGGAAGGCCTGCACCGTCTGTCCGTCCGTTCTTTAATCGAAACATCAATTCTCCTTAAGTAGGGATTTCAGTCGAGGCAGTTGGTAATCCTGCTGCCGTAAGCTCCATCATTTGTCATCGCGATCCCGTCTTTACCTTTATGTATCTATTGTTATACACGAAATTCAGTTTCAATAGACATTTAGTTTTTTTTCAAATTATTCCTAATTATAATTAAATCAAAATATGTTTATGAATGTGTAATTGAAGGAATTATAAAAATATAGGAATAATAAATATATGATCTAAATCAATAAAAAGAAAAACTTAATTCAATAATATCAAAATGTTTGTGTAAATTCAACAAAAACGATTACAAATTTGAAACATACTGAGGAAACAAACAAAAGTTAGAAAAAATAGAGTTAAATTCAAAGAATGTCATTGATTTAAATCTAATTCAGTCGAAATTTATTTTACTATATAAAATAATAGTAGAATAAATAAATAAAAGTAGAAGAAATCATAATAAAATTCTAAGAATATCAATAATTATATTATGATTATAAAATGCTAATTCTTTAGTAAACTAAATACTAAGAATCAGACTGAAACAAAGAAAAAAATGAACTTACTTTAAATGTAATTATTGTTTAATTAAAATTTATTTGCTCAAAGCTGTTTAAAATGGTATGAAGATATGGATTATCTTTAAGCTAAGTTGTTTTTTTATTATTGTATTGGATTTTATGATTTCAAGTACAAAGTGGATCATTGCTTTAGGCACTATAGAGGAACTGAAATAACCGTTGGTGGATATCTTGGTGAAATTGTGTTGGATCTTTCCTGTACATTGTTCGAACGTTTATGAGGTGAAATTTGTTCGAATTTATGGTGCGAAAGAGTGAGATGTGTTTAAAACTATGTTGCTGTTTATGCGAGATGGGAACTGGGGTGTTGGTCGAGCAGTTTTCGGTAGGACGAAGAAGAGGTGGTGTAGATGGGGATGAGACCATCCCTTCACGACTTCGGCCGGATAAGGGGGAGCAGGGTGGATAGTTTAGTGCATTACATAACCCCGAGAACTCGCAATAACGAAATTCCACGGACAATTGGAACATTGTACGGTGGCCCTCCTCCCCCGATTACATACTTCGTACATCGTAAAAGAACATTACACAAAATAAAACCGCACTCCGAAACTCGGTGCGAACGACGAAAACCCGAAAACACTCCATAAAATCTATCTCAGGCGAAAAGTATAAACACCGGTCTAGTCCTCTTAAGAACATCCGGTAAGGTCAAACAATTCTCTGGTTTAAAAAGATTAGTTTAGAACTAACATTGGATAAAAGTGGCCTTGCATTTCTCCTATATAAAGAATAAGGCGGATATATCCGCCACTTGTTTGTTATTATAGATTAGTAGCCTATAAGCATCCTCAAATTCTTCGTAAGGGCATTCATTACAGACTATTATGAACTACTTGCCAAGTATGAAGTAATAATGGAAATATAACATTTTTTACAATAAGAAAACTTATTATTGTCTGGAGCATGTTCAAAGTTCATGACGTATCTCGTGCCAGTTCCATCTATTATTTTCCTTCTTCTTCCTCGTGCGCTTTCCGGCGAAATGAGGGAGCGGAGAGCAGATTTTTAATTAAACATTCAATTATTCAAAGAACTGAAAATTAGTTTTTAATTTTATTGCGAGCGCCGTTACGTTTCTCCTCCTGCCACCTCCGCCTCCTCCTCCACCCAATCTCCCGGTTCTGATAATTGCAATTTGCGTGCGCCGTATGAAATATTCAATTAAACGTCAAACAGTTATTAGGAGATTCCAATTACCCTCGACGCCTCCGCACGCGATCAATTTCGAAAAACGCAATCCAATCAATTGTTTTCGTTTGCCGTTTGTTTCCTTCCTTCCTTCGTCCTGGATGCAATTTCGTTCACGCGGATCCGCGGAAGAGTAGCAACAACAGCAGCAGCAGCGAGGGAGGCGAAAATCACCCTCCTCCAACCACCCTTGACGCTTCCGACCCAACCGCATCGCCCTGTGTTTTTAATACAATTGGCTTTCTTCCTAATCCGACACCGAATTGACGTTCAAACGTTTCACGGTTTCGGTTCGTTTCAATTTGCTCAACTTATCATATTTTTGTTTCTGCTTATGTTTTCATGTATTTTTGTGTGTCTGTTTACTTTGCCCTCGCCATTCTTTCAGTCTAATTTCATTCATTCACATCAAACATTCATTTCATTCTCACCGTTGTTTTCTGAACAATGAACATTTTGTATTTTTTTATTAGAATTTATTTTGGCTTAAATTTATTTAATAAATTATGGTTAAATATGATAAAAATCTTTAATAAAAAAAAAGCTAATTGGATTTTTATTCTAAGTTGTGTGCACGTTTCCAAGCTATAATTTAATGTTTGCAAAGTAATAATTTTTTAACAGTTGCATTAAATCAGAGAAAAAAATAGTGGCTCAATTGATTTGAATATGAATTCCGTCGTTGGAATCATAAATCCCTTGATAAGAAAATCTAGATGGCAATCGGGGGAAAAAAATTGAAATAAAATGTGGGGAAGGCATAAGTAGCTGTTGTGCTGGGGGTGTAATAAAAGGGCTGAGCAGGGCGTTTAGTGTATAGTTAGTGAGGTTCGAGTTAAGGTGAGGCGTGGTCGGTCTGTGCGGTGCGGTGCGGCGTTGGAGTAATGTGATTATGGATCGTATATTATGGGCAAATTTCCCTAAAATTCATTTAAACCATTGTAATATGTTATCGGGTGGGCGAATTTGCAGGGCGGCCAACAAATTCGCTCGGGTCATGCGATCCGTGCGCCCTCGGATACTTAAAGTAAAATGCAAATCGGCCACCCAATCCGCTGCCGCCCTCTTCGTACACCCTTCATCCTCAGCCCTTTCGCGCACGAATCCAGAAAATAATAGCGAAAGGGCGCGCACTCTCCCTTCCACTTTATAAATAATTTATATACATATAGATCTTACATTTAAATGTATTATTTAGTCACTGCCGCCTACGCACACACAAACTGTCTTAATTTATAATTACTTATTTAAAATCCTCCCACCGTTTGGTGAAACAACAGATACTGATTCACAGATTAGCTGTTCACTCCTTTATATCAGGGCCGGCTTATTCATTAGACCTCCAAAAATCTCGTAGGCCCACAAAAATACAAACCAAACATTTGAGTTACAATTCATCTCCTTCTGGTCATCACTTTTTTTAACCAACGTGATCTATTTAACCTAAGACCCATGACAACTTTAATGCGACCCAGCCTTATATCCCATATATATTTTGTTGTTTAGCCTCGTGGCTTTTAGGAAAATTAAACGAAGAAAACAAAATCATTGACGTCGCGACAGGGTGATATTGCCGGGGCTTTCATATTGCGTGTGCTAAACGATAAATCGACATTTTCCCGCCAAAGATTAGATATTTGAAAAGTGTCATAACACATGCGTGCATCTCATTTATTAATGCAAATTAATTGCTATCCGATACTTTCCGCTTAATTACGAACCATTTGCAACAGCATTTTTTGTTGTTTAATGATGCCATGCATATAAAATCAGTATGTACTTTGGATAATTGCTAGTATTATGCTCTTATCACAAGTAACACATTGAATTCAAATTGCTGCAATTTATGAACCCTCAGTTTTTTTTTCAATTTACGATAATTTACATGCAATATTTTAAAATATATAATTTGATATATAATTAATATGCAAATATACACAAAACTCTCAGATTTATGAATGTTTCAATATAATAAATGCTGATTTTGATAACAATTTATAAATAATTAAATTTCTAAATTATATAAATTTGTAATTAAAATAATAGAAAATTGAGATAAAAAAAGGTCCAAGAATACTACCTTGTGGAACATTTGATTGAATATGAAAAACTTGCACTGAAATATTACAAAATTATTATTTTATAATTAATTTAATAAATTAGATTAACTATGGTTGTTTCCTTTTAAAACTTATGGAATTTCATAAAATTATATGTCAAGGAATTTTGCTGTTGAAGTTAACTTGTAGATAATACTTTAGTTATGTTCGTTGCAGATAGAAATGCATATCAACATAATCATTAGAGCTTTCCTATTAATTCAAAGTTTCTGTATGTACTTTGGATAATTGCTGGTATTATGCTCTTATCACAAGTAACACATTGAATTCAAATTGCTACAATTTATGAACCCTCAGTTTTTTTTTTCAATTTACGATAATTTACATGCAATATTTTAAAATATATAATTTGATATATCATTAATATGCAAATATATAATTATATAAATTATATAAATTTGTAATTAAAATAATAGAAAATTTGTAAACTTTCTTGAGATAAAAATGGTCCAAGAATACTACCTTGTAGAACATTTGATTGAATATGGATAATATTTGCAAGCTAACGTAGATTTGATTGTGTATAGTTACCAAGTCGAAACTTGGATTATCCAATAGTTGCAGACACAAACAAACTTGATATGATATCGTAGTCTTGGGAACTTGGGTCATATTATCATATGTTAATCGCCTTGCTTCGAGGGGATGTGTTGTGTTGTACCTGTGGTTGTAGTTGCAGACGGTGATTTAGTGAATTACATAAACAGCGACAGCAGGGAAATGAAACTAATTCGATGCTCGGCTTAATGATGGAGATTTTGATAAATTCCGTTTAATACGCGCTGCTGCTGCGGCGGCGACAGAATAGGGAGGCGGCAGACGGATGGATGTATCTATTAAATGGGTTTGTTGTGTGCAGTGTCCACGTTTCGGACGTGATAGTTCCGAGTAGGGTTTTTGCTAATAAAATGAAACATTCATGTGCGATTTGGCACGAATGGTGTCAAACATAAAGTGAGACGGAGGCTTCCTCACTCCCACAAACGTGACCACACGTGACGCGATTTGATATTCACGTGTTATCGTACGTGTATCGTATTTGGGATTAGCGAACGCAGTTTATCCGAAAATCGGGACCGGATTAATGGATGCTGCATGTGCATTGATCGCGTTAATATTACAATATCTTCGAAGGTTTTCATACAACTACAAATCTAACCCATATTAACCGAACTGAACTGAAGCTACCGATTGTAATCTGGGAATTGCGTCCACGCCCCATCGCCTGGATGCATTTAAAACGGCGCAATTACAAACCCAACACCTTTTTATCAGCTGCAATTATTCTAATGGAATTTTCATACGCTTTTACTGCCGCCGCTGAAATATGCGCACCGTTTCACACAATTATAACCTATTCCTATGGCTTTTAAATGAATACCAAATATTTACCATCGCCTCGCTCTGGGATTTATAAACTGCTTCGCACACGCCATTCCGCCCCATAATCTAGTCTGGAGAAGTCAATTTGTCATTTGTGCACACGCGATTTGCGCAAAAAAATACGTTCATTAACTCAACAGAAACTTTGAATTAATAGGAAAGCTCTAATGAATATGTTAATATGCATTTCTATCTGCAACAAACATAATTAAAGTATTATCTACAAGTTAACTTCAACAGCAAAATTCCTTGATATATAATTCTATGAAATTCCATAAGTTTTAAAAGGAAACAACCATAGTTAATCTAATTTATTAAATTAATTATAAAATAATAATTTTGTAATATTTCTGTGCAAGTTTTTCCTATTGGACAAAGTAAATGAGAAATAATTCGATTTTTCATGATTTTTTTTCTTTTTACAAAATTATTTAAAAAAATAATTCTGTAATATTTAAATATTTTGACTTAGACAGAAATATTATAACTGAACAATTTAATATTTCCACCTGCATCAAAGTCTATAAAGTCATATGTAATTGAAGAAACAATAAGGAAATCAACTGAAGAAGTGAAAGGAAATAAGTTCATAACATTTTTCTCTTTGTATCCGTTGTTTGCCAATTTTCTCTTTCCATCGTTTTTGGAATAAATTTCGTTACGGAAAAGTTTCCCTGACGGTTGTACAAATGGGCGCAAAATCGATCCACCTCCTGTTTGGCGGCAATAAATCCGTTTGTCAGTATTTAAGTAAGTCGTCGTCCTTGTGCATTCCGGTGAGGAATCCGGTTTGTTTGAACTTCCAAAGGAGAAGGAAAAGTTGAGATTTATCTTTGATTGCGACGACGAAATCGCGAAAAAGTGGCATCCCCCGAAATCGGCTTTCCAAAGCCAAACCCAAACCAAAAGGGACTCCAATAAAGTGCAACAATCACTTGATTGGCCTTTCCACGTGTTTTCTTTTCTTATTTTACTTCTCCAAAGTCTTCTGCAAAGTCTAAGGCAAGGACAAATCTCTAATCGATAAATAATTCAATTACTTCCTCCTCCCTCCAAACAGATTATTATTCTGGACACGCTCACCGAGTCTCCTCTAATTATTATAGTTTCACCGAAACTTCAGAGACGCCCTCTCTGGAAACTTTCCGCAATTATTTTTGTCTTTCTATCTATATTTTTTTTTCTTCTTCTTATCCTGGACATCATCCTGCATTTCCGGATTCGATTCGTAATTCGCGTCACTCTCCTTCCGGAAAACTGACGTCGCGTTAAAGATGCAGGATAGTGACGTGTCCAGACTACAGTCCTATTGATCTTCCTCGCCGGACATCCAAGTCGTCCTTCTCCGTTCGATTAAGATGTTTGCTCCAGATAGTGTCCACAAATCGCGGGGAATACACGTACACACAAAGTTTAACACCCGAATCAATATTAATTCAGTCGCTTTATCAAATAGAAATTATCTGCACATATACCGCGGGGATGCAATGCGGCGAATGTCTAGACCCATTATTTAAATATTTAACGAATACGCGCAATATCAAACAATACGTATATAATCCGAAATTGGTCTGCTTTGTTTGATCGGAGCCTCTTCACTATTTACTATTTAACGTTATGTATGCAAATACAGACTACTATAGATACAAATACATTTTTATATATGTAAATATACACATAAATAATACTACTAAACAAACTTCGAGCACAAATATTGTTCATAGACTAAATCAGTAATTACATCAGCAAAAACTCATCTCGAATCAACTTTTACCAATAAGTAATGAAAATATAGCAATATTATAATTGATTCCTGTTTGAAACCGGACTAATCGAGGAACTTAAAACCGTAGAATATTTTTATTTTGCTCATGTAAAATTTAGTTTGTATTGAAACTATAATAAATCAGAACTGATCAAAAGCGTACTTTTGGAGGGAGTTTCCGAAAGTAATGTTAATCAAACAATTTTGTTTAAAAAATGGATATTGTATAGCAAATCCTTACCGCAGCGGTCGGGGAACCGGGGTAAATTACCCAAAATGGGGTAAAAATGATTTTTTTTGGGTAATAGGGAAATTTTTCTAATTTCATCTTACCAAACTCAGAGAGCGGTTCTCTGACTACTTTTCAGATCTTGATGTACAAACTGTGAATTGGGTTGTAGATCCTTTTAAATGTGAAATTACTAACATACCAGAAGAACCTCCAGGTTTGGCAGAGGCAATTCTTGAACTTCCATCCAATACTGAAGCACGTATTCAATTTGAGACCAAAACAAATCTGTCGTCAAAGTAACAATTTTGAAGTAATTATATCAAACATGAAGCAACTTCATTTTTCCAAAATGTGAAGGGGGAAAGTTTTCAATTAATTTTTGTTTCTTACAATTTAAGAATTTTATTTTTGTCTATTACTATTTGTTAGTATTTTCATGTAACTTTTTTTTTATAAATATGTAAATGCAAATTAATTTAATAAATAATGTTTATTTAAAATTTATATTGATTGTTTTCTATTCAGAATGGGGGGTAATATCGACTTACGCAATAATATTTTGGGGTAATGGTTAAAAAAGTTCCACGACCGCTGCCTTACCGTATATATCAGGGATGGGCAAATGCGGCTCTTTCTCTAAGAAATTACGGCTCTCATCTCACACAGTGGTGGATATGTTTGAAATTTAATTTCACTAATAACAACGTTACGTGCGGCTCTCTATAATTTCTTTTCAACAGATAATTGGCTCCTTTACACAAAGAAGTTGCCGATCCCTGGTATATATGATTACTGTAAGTGTGTATATATAAAGGTGGTAATGAAATAGTTAAATTTGTGGGTAAACCAGATAAAAAAAAAGGAATTTTGGCTCGGTTCAACAATGGAATTCGTTTTTCTCTCCTTTTTTTACTCCTAATTCTAACGGAGAGCTATTTGAATGTGATTACGGTGTGCAGGCAGCATTTAAGTGTCCCGGAAACTACCATTAAAAGTTCCAAGTGACAGATAACGATGGTTCCACTCGCACGGCGCAATAAACTGAAATTAGTTCATGTGAAAAATTCACATTACTTTAACATCCCATCCACTATTTTATTCCCTATCCGGCGTATGGGTGCGCGGAATACTCGCATTGCATTGAGTCCCGAGAAGGAGGAAAAAGGACGAGAAAATGTAATTATAACTCAAGATGCACGAGGACGCACATAAAAGTTACTAATTTTTCCTGGCTCCGAAACACAGCCTTACAACAAATTCAATTTACCAATCCTCTCCTTCTTAATGGGACCAATTTAAATGCACTTTCATTATTTTTTTCCTTGCAATCAAGAAAAATAAAACAAAACACTTTTCTTATGATAATTATTAAGATTTACTGATAAGAAAATTAGAATTTTATTTTCTGAGACTGAGAATGTTTAAAAGATATTTAATGTGTCGTAAATTTTCAATTAGGAAAATAATTGATTGTCTGAGTGGAGAGAATAGTTCAGAGTTCATTGTATTTTAGTAAGGGCTTCGCTCCGTTCGGTCCATCGGAGATTCCCCTAATTCCCAAAGGGATTCCGGCATCCTGAATCGAAGAGACACAGCACTAAATCCAAACAATAAAATGGACGAAACAAATTTCAACGCTGAATACACAACATTGTTATTTATATCTATTTGTACTAACTACATAATGAAAATGCGTACAATTTAGTAAATGTGTACATTTACTAGTCATAGTAAAGAAACAACAAAATTGATTTACTAAAACCTTAGATAAATGTAAAAATGAAGTCCTGAATATCCTATTATTAATAGTTACGATTCTCAATAATGCGAAATGCATTTACGTTGAAATAAAATTAATCTTGGATCTTATGATGCAGCCATTATTGCAGTAGCATGTACTAAGGTCGCGTGGATTGCATAATATCCTTTGGGTCGTATTCAATAAAGAGCGTAGCATGATGTTGATTCAATAACGTTGCTCGGAATATCCGCTGAAGTGAAATGGAGCGACTTGCTAGAGAGTTTGATGTTTAACTTATTAAAAGTTGCAGTTTGCAAGCTGAAGTGGGCATAACAACAAAGAAAGGAAATAGAAGGAAAGGATAAAATGAAACACGAACTGCTGCACGGGAAGAAAATAAAGTTCCACATCCAGTGTTGTCTCGGATGCATTATTGAAAACATATTTCCGTTCGTGTTTTCGCCCAATCTTATGGCAATCTGGAGCTGATTGCCTCGGCACTTCATCTCCCCGTCTCCAACATCCCTTGGAGATTGCCGCAGATACACACATATAAAAGCGAAGAAGAAGAAGACACAGGAAAAAAATAAGTTATCTCGACGCACTGGGGTAAATATAAATTCCCGATTTATTTGCCACCAGAAAGATGATAAAAATACGTCGAGATGGGACAATATATTGTGCTTTTAATTGATTCGTTTTGCTACGCACAAAGGATATTGCGACTTTTCCCAACTCGCAATCTTTTTGTCATTGCATTCCCTTCGCAATTACGTACAATTTGCGTCACAATATCTGGAACAGAGTAATTAATATCCATCAATACTCCAATTATTTATCGCGTGTAATTTCAGGTGACCTAATTCCTGCTACAACGTACGACAGATATGTATATATGTATTATAGTTAAAGCGTTTGGGAAATGTATACATTTACAGTACGATGTAAACATTTATTACTATTGTTTATACGAAAAATTAGATTAAAAAAAAACAGGATTTACAATGTATATTTGTACGTTAGAGTTAAACGTTTTGATGTATACCCTTACAAATATTTGAACATAAATGTCAATCAAATATAGAAATGTTAATTATAAATATAAAAATAAATTAAAACAAATTAAATAAAAATTCAAAAAAAAAAAAATGAATTTAGAATTTCAGTATTCTCGTAAAATTAGATTCGTAATTTGAATATATACAAAAAAAAAATGAATTCGTATTTCAGTATGTTAAAACTGATTGACTTTGTAATTCTCAGTGTATATATAAATTCTGCTATTAAAGTCCAATTTGTCATTTTTCAGTTCTTGTAATCCTCTTATGAAATAATTACTGTTATAATTCATAAGATTTAATTAAAGTTACCAATTAGTTTCAAGAAATGGTGGAAAGAGTTCTTTTTTTTTTGTAATATTAAGTTTTAGTTCTTTCCGTCTGCAGGACGATGACATTAATATTCGCCCGTTCCGCTCGTATATCAACCCTATGCACGCGACTACTATTTATATTAACTTAAACTCGATTTACGACGAGACTTCATCATTATTTTTTTAATCAACATTGTTTCGCGACGTCGGACGAGAATAGAGAAGGCTTTATATGCATTTTTTTTTTTAATTTTTTTATTCTTTTTTAAATGGGGCAAAAGGCAATAATGGAGCATTTCTTGAATGCGACAACACAGCTCTCATTTCGACATCCAATTATACAGAGTACGCACAAAAACTATCACAATTAGCGATGGAAATCGGTCCTGCTGCTGCTTTATACCCGAGGATTATTTCCGTGCGTTGTTTCCTTTCTTCGCATCCTTTTCTCTTTCCATCTCCTTCTCGCGTTTTCACTCTGTATGCAATCTGAATGGAATTGTGTGTGTTTGTGTTTGTGTGTGTATGCATACACAGGTATAAATGTGTGAGTTTGTCCTTTTATGCTTGTACATACGTGCTCTTGATTGTTGGAGTCGTTTAGATCCTGTGGGGGAGATTGCTTTCATTATTAATGCTTTACGAAAAAGAAAGTCGCGGCGGAGGCGGTTCGCCGCCCTTCCCACGTGTATGTGATTATCATAATATTGCGACCGGCCCTTCGAGCGGCCAAGCGAAAGGCAAAAGCGTACACGTTTCGAAATGCAATCGCTCCATAACATCAGATGCGGTTTTAATTCAATTCGAGCCACACTGTAATTTATTTAAATGCTGCGACAATGCAATCATGGAGGGAAAAAAATGGGAATAGAAAAGAGTGATGACTGTTAAATTCGTATTAAGCACGCGACTTTCCTCTTAATGATCAGAGCAAAAAATAGTAATTAAATGTTTTATGAATTTCAGGTCAATAATTAAAACGTTGGATAATTATGTAATCCTTTTTCTTTTTGCTTATCTTATGAGATTACTGTTTAATTTAATGCCATAATCTTGTAATCTGATTTGTTACAAAAGTTTAGTTAGAACATAGATAAAATTTAATTGTTGGATAAAAATGTATTAAATTTTATCAATTTTGTTACTTGAAAAAAAAACAATAATTAAATGCTGTACACGAATTTATGAGTTTCAAGTTAATAATTAAAATGTTGGATAATTACGTAATGCTTTTTGTGCTTACCTTCTGATATTACTGTGTAAATGATGCCATAATCTTATATTCTGAATTATTTCAAAAGGTAATCAT
>NW_017097040.1:0-9785 GCF_001412225.1 Nicrophorus vespilloides
CAAAAAAGTTTGCATTTTTGACATATATCGCTTCTGACATTTCCTAATTTTGTTACGTCAAAATGAAATATTTTTAATGAGTTTTCAATTAGTGTTAGAGTGAAGGTAAATACATCTTTTTTCTTAATCCAAAATCAAGAAAAGTATCAGAAATATATCAAAAAAGTTTGCATTTTTGACATATATCGCTTCTGACATTTCCTAATTTTGTTACGTCAAAATGAAATATTTTTAATGAGTTTTCAATTAGTGTTAGAGTGAACGTAAATACATCTTTTTTCTTAATCCAAAATCAAGAAAAGTATCAGAAATATATCAAAAAAGTTTGCATTTTTGACATATATCGCTTCTGACATTTCCTAATTTTGTTACGTCAAAATGAAATATTTTTAATGAGTTTTCAATTAGTGTTAGAGTGAACGTAAATACATCTTTTTTCTTAATCCAAAATCAAGAAAGGAATCAGAAATATATCAAAAAAGTTTGGTAATATCATGCGGAACTATCGATATCTCCAAAATTCCATTTGCATATTTATTATTCGCGTGACTGGAATATCACGCGAAGGGTTTATCCGAATCCGAAAAGGAATTAGCGCGAACGTAGATTAAGATGTCTCACGCAAACAAAACATCTTCATTCCACATAACCAAAATTTCGTTGTGTAAAAAAAGAAGCGTGTAGTTAATAATAAATGTTCAGAGAAGAAAGGAACTAAGAAAATTACGTTATTAACGTCCTTCGCATAGCAGACAATAAACTTTGATAAATTGTGACTTTGCGCAGTCGGCAAATACTTTGCAACGAAACTTCGGTCGCGGTTTTAAACTTCGGTTCGATGGATGGAAGAGGTGAAACTGGGAGTGAGAATCGGCAAAAACATCGAAATCGCATTAATGGACAAAAATTAGAGTGGTTTTCGAAATCGATAGTTCATGTCTAATTGCCAATAAACTTTACACACACAAAACGTAATTGTAATGCAGTTTTTCAGTAAAGAAAATATATTTTTTTAACAAATTTTAATTTTTCATTCTTAATCTATAGAAGTTTGTACTTTTCATGGAAAATTGTTTAAATTTGTATTATTTTTTTGTCGTTTTCAATTAAAGAATGTTACAAAGTTTTATAACTTATTGAAAAATGCAAATTTTAGTTAATAAATTTGTTAAATTACTTGAATGGTTGAATAATGTTTAAACATTGTTTTTGAGATTGAATCAACTCGCTTTGTCTTGCAGCGAAGCAGTTTGCAAAGAAGTGTTTTCCACGTAATTAGAAATACAAAAGTTAATGAATACAATGAAATGCATACAAAGTAGTTGACAACTTTTCGCGCCTATGCAGTTTCGCATAATAATGTGCACTCACTTAATTAGCAAACTTACTGAATGCGAAGGAGATTTACTTTGGAGCGTTTCCATCAATGCCACAGCACATTAATAAAAACTTAATTATATTTTTGAATGAAAACTTGGTTTAATTATGTTGTTTGTAATTTAAATTTAATAAATTTAGAGCGTCATGAAAAAAAAATGCATTAACTCAGTGTTTTCCAAACTGCGAGGTGGACTACAGGTGGACTAGTCTAAAGGGAGGCGCGAATATTAGTAGCAGTGAGCAATTTTCCAAATATCTGCTAAAGTATAGATACATTCCTGTGCTCTTATCCGATGATTGCTGTAATACGCGTTCGAAGTTGAAAAATTGAAATTAAAACGTCGAAAAAGCAGTGTCTTTCACATTTCATTGATTTATCGAAAACTATAATAGATAGAATGTAATCCAAAATGAAAAAGCAGTGTTTTAACATTTCATTGATTTACTGTATATTGCTGTAATACGCGTTCAAAGTTGCAAAATTGAAATAGATAAAAGCTGAATGATTGGGGAATCCAGCAAGTATAGATACATTCCTATACTCTTATTCATATTGCTGTAATACGCGTTCAAAGTTGAAAAATTGAAATTAGAACGTTCGAAAAAGCAGTATTTTCACATTTCATTTCTTAATTTTGTTACGTCAAAATGAAATATTTTTAATGAGTTTTCAATTAGTGTTAGAGTGAACGTAAATACGTCTTTTTTCTTAATCCAAAATCAAGAAAAGTATCAGAAATATATCAAAAAAGTTTGCATATTGCTGTAATACGCGTTTAAAGTTGAAAAATTTAAATTAGAACGTTCGAAAAAGCAGTGTTTTCACATTTCATTGATTTACTCGAAAACTATAATAGATAGAATGAATCCAATATATGCATATGAAAGCTGAATGTTTGGGGAATCCAGCAAGTATAGATAAAATTATGTGCTCTTATCCATATTGCTGTAATACGTGTTCAAAGTTGAAAAACTGAAATTAGAACGTTCGAAAAAGCAGTGTTTTCACATTTCATTGATTTACTCGAAAACTATAATAGATAGAATGAATCCAATATATGCATATGAAAGCTGAATGTTTGGGGAATCCAGCAAGTATAGATACATTTCTGTGCTCTTATCGATATTGCCGCAATACGCGTTCATTTTATGAAATGGTGGGGTGTGGGGAGGTCCCAATAATTACATACTTTTGAGAGAGGCGTAGTAACATCAAGTTTGGAAACCACTGCATTAACTATTTGTTTTACCGCCATACTTTCTTTGTTGAGGTTCTATAAATCTTATCTTGACAGTTGTGTTGTCTGATGTTTTTTTGTGTTATATAACGAAATAATTAACTTCTTCCAATGTAACTTAAGTAAGTATTAATTTAATAATTACTTAGTGTGTTTGTTATAATATTAATTTTAAAAGTAGTAAATTTAAAGTGTCATAACCGAAGCGATACTGTTTTGTGTAACTGTCATTTTGTTGAGGTTATGTGAATTTAATTTTGACATTTGTGACAAGTGCCGTTTATGACAGTTCAATGAAAGAAATTGATTTGGTTTAAATTAATGATGTGTTTATGAGGTTAAGCTGGTGGAAATGTGTTTAATTTTTGTGGAAAGAAAACTTTGATGATGTGGTTGCTCGGCAGTTGGGAAGCTGACAATTACGCCGATTCCTCCTTAATTGCAGTGTAATAGCGTGAAATGGAGAGAGAGAGAGAGCATCTCTTGCTTACTGGTTGGAGAAGGGGTGGAGATCGATTGTGTTGCAAGTTGGTATAGTAACACCCTTATCTCTCTCGCAGGGAGTAGGCGGTGAACCGAAACATGTCAGATTTTCGTATGCCCCGTGGGGTTATGAACGAAGCACGTGTACGTCGTAAGCTCCATCCGGCCCCCGCATCCCAGTTTCCACCAAACCCCATCCGAAACTGGAGTCTGCTTGGTATGCGGCTAGTGCTTCGTCCTGCGTCCTTCCCCTCAGCAAAATACGAGAAAAAAAAGGAGGCTGTGGAAATGCAAAGAAATATTCAATACATCGAAGCGGCGCTGGAAGAAGAACCTTTTCATAAAGTTAACACCGTCTGATTCATAGCTTCGCCTTCGAAATTCCCTTTGGATTTTGATCGCATTCAAAACACATATTCATGCAGAAAGTGTTACGCTCTGCAAAATATAAACGTTCTTTCTATCTATTTATTGAACATAAAATGTTGTGCGAGTGATCAATTGGATGGACGCAGTTGTTAAGTGGACGAAGGCAATTCACCCTCTAAAACTACGAATTTAAAGTTTATTTAAGTGGTCAAGTGGCCTCGAAAACTTAATAAATAAACAGAGTTCATAATAATATTTTTTGTAATTTTCTACTAATTTGCTGTCAAATTTAAACTAATGAAATGGTATGCAGTCTTCTACGTTTTAGTCTATAAGTCGAGAACCATTCATGTCATTATAAATATTAAATAACCAAATTAAAGCTAAATATATAGAGAATAAGATGAGAGTAAGTTAATAATAATATATTATTTAAATATCTTGCAATTTGCTGTCAAAACCAAAGTACTGAAATTTTAAGCAGCCTTCTTACGTTTTAGTTTATATCTCAAGAGCCATTCATATCATTGCAAATAATGAATATGAGAATGAAAGCTAAATATATAGGGAATGATATGAGCGTTAGTTCATAATAATATTTTTTGTAATTTTCTAGTAATTTGCTGTCAAATTTAAAGTATGAAATTGTATACAGTCTTCTACGTTTTAGTCTATAAGTCGAGAACCATTCATGTCATTATAAATATTAAATAACCAAATTAAAGCTAAATATATAGAGAATAAGATGGAAGAAGAACCTTTTCATAAAATTAACACCGTCTGATTCATAGCTTCGCCTTCGAAATTCCCTTTGGATTTTGATCGCATTCAAAACACATATTCATGCAGAAAGTGTTACGCTCTGCAAAATATAAACGATCTTTCTATCTATTTATTGAACATAAAATGTTGTGCAATTGGATTAATGCATTGGATGGGCGCAGTTGTTAAGTGGACGAAGGCAATTCACCCTCGAGAACTACGAATTTAAAGTTTATTTAAGTGGTCAAGTGGCCTCGAAAACTTAATAAATAAACAGAGTGGGTCGTACAGTCCGCCGCCCCCTAGGGATTCGGGCACAGCAGCTGTCAGTCCCGGCAGGATTGAAATCACCGCCAGGAAAGTGTGCTCGTGTCCTGACGTACGTTGTACGTGCGTTTCCTTTCCATCTTCCTTCGGGCCTCGTCCTGTCTTCATAATAATACCACGTCAGATACGCTGGATTAGTTTGGACAGTTCCGGGGGGATGAAGACCTCCACAAAAAACACCGACAGCTTCTGCCGGCTTCGAATCAAGGGTTTTACGTGTCCGCACAAAACGCCTATCCACTTTATATATCGACTGGATCCTATAGGTTCTCCGGTTTGATCCTTCGACAAAAAAAAAATAAAACCGGAAGGAAACACGTGTCTAAATAAACGCTGCCTTCTCACTTTTAAGAAATCTTTTTACGTTTTAGTGTATATCTCAAGAACCATTCATATCATCGCAAATAATGAATATGAAAACGAAAGATAAATATACAGGGAATGATATAAGCGTTAATTCATAATAATATTTTTTGTAATTTTCTAGTAATTTGCTGTCAAATTTAAAGTATGAAATTGTATGCAGTCTTCTACGTTTTAGTCTATAAGTCGAGAACCATTCACGTTATTATAAATATTAAATAACCAAATTAAAGCTAAATATATAGGGAATAAGATGAGAGTAAGTTAATAATAATATATTATTTAAATATCTTTCAATTTGCTGTCAAAACCAAAGTACTGACATTTTTAGCAGCCTTCTTACGTTTTAGTGTATATCTCAAGAACCATTCATGTCATTGCAAATATTGAATATGAAAATGAAAGCTAAATATATAGGGAATGATATGAGCGTTAGTTCATAAGAAAATTTTTAAGTTTTAGTCTATAAGTCGAGAACCATTCGTTTCATTATAAATATTAAATAACCAAATTAAAGCTAAATATATAGGGAATGATAATAATATTTTTTGTAATTTTCTAGTAATTTGCTGTCAAATTTAAAGCAATGAAATTGTATGCAGTCTTCTACGTTTTAGTCTATAAGTCGAGAACTATTCATCTCATTATAAATATTAAATAACCAAATTAAAACTAAATATATAGAGACTAAGATGAGAGTAAATTAATAATAATATATTATTTAAATACCTTGCAATTTGCTGTCAAAACCAAAGTACTGAAATTTTAAGCAATCTTCTTACGTTTTAGTCTATAAGTCGAGAACCATTCATGTCATTATAAATATAAAAATATCGAAATTAAAGCTAATTATATAGAGAATAAGATGAGGATAAGTTAATAATAATAATATATTATTTAAATATCTTTAAATTTGCTGTCAAAACCAAAGTACTGAATTTTTAAGCAGCCTTCTTACGTTTTAGTTTATATCTCGTGAACCATTCATTCTAATATTCATATTAAATATGCACACTAAAGCTAAATCTATAGGGTATAAAACGAGTAAATTGGGATTAACATTAAATCAGAAAGATAACTCCCCCTATTTTCATCCAGAATATTGTTAAACACGCAGATGGAGGAGATTTTGATGTCAAGATTTATTTGCAAACCGATCGTAAAGCGAAATGTGCATCGGAAAGTGAGGGTGCAGAGAGTTTCAAGCGTGCTGGGGGTGGAGTGGAGATTACGTCGTCAAACACGCACAAAAAAAAAGTTTCGTACGCGAGATTAAATGCAGGTTGGAATTAAATTCCTGACAGAATATTTCAATAATCTTAAGCTTAATTTTATTTATGGATAATTAATGTTTATAGTTTGCATTTGGTGGATATTGAATTTTGTATGTGTGATTGCCGTTTGTTGCTTCATTTCTCGCGAATGCGAGGGTGGAATGAAACGGGTGGAAAGTTCGATAATAGAAATATGAATGGTAAAAGTTTGGTGAATGGGACGTGTCGAAGAAGCTTTTCTTTCCTTCTGTTTGTATATATATATATTGAATATATATGCATTCACTGAAAATATGTGTGTATGGATGTGTGATGTAACGTCGAGAGATAGCGTTTTGTATATGCGAGTGTTTGAGAGGGAAGAAAGATCGAAGAGATCGCAAAGAGTTGGCCCTATATATATATCAAATGTCTTTGAAATGATTTCAGTGGAAAGCGATCGTGAGATGTATCGCTTTTCCACCCATCCATCCATTCAAACAAACACAAAAAAAAACTGTAAAGAAAATGGATGGGGGACGAAATCTATCTCTGCAGTCGCGACGCGCGGAACGAAGTAAAAATGGGGAGGAAATGGAAATAAAACTGCAACTTATGCCGATCCCACCAACGAATCCATCCACTCTTTCTTCTTTCCTTCCGCTTTCTTCTTCCGTATCGCTCGTTACGAGTCCCAAGTCGAGAAACGCTCTATACCTCTTCCATCATCTGCAAGGAATGTTTCGTACACATCGGTAGCTCCGGTCCAGATCAAAATGTTCTCGCAACGATTCACGACTCGTTATTGAAACACAATATCCGGGCCGCAGTTTATGTTTGCCATCAGCTGAATGGAAAGACAGAAAATACTTTGACGCTATCATCAAATACCGACAGTTTTCTAGAGCGGCTTCCTCGCAATATCACTGCATTCCTTCAATGAATAACCAATTTCCAATAAAAGCGAACTACATTCTATAATATGTATGAAGCACATACTAAAACACACAAAATATTTTAGTTTTATTGCTTTTTTTAACTTATGAAATATGCAATATCTTTAAAATCTAGTGTCTTTAAATTTTAGAGTATTTTTCAAAAATGATGGAACAATGAAGAAACATTTAAAATGAGTATTAAAGTTAAGATTGTAATGAATAAATTGACATAATTAGAATATTAGTGAATCAGTAGAGTTTCTTGTAATTAACTATTCAAATTTAACATCATGGCAAGCTTTAAAATCTAGTATCTTTAGATTTTAGAGTATTTTTCCAAAATGATGGAACAATGAATAAACATTTAAAATGAGTATTAAAGTTAAAACTGTAATGAATAAATTGAGATAATTAGAATATTAGTGAATCAGTAGAGTTTCTTGTAATTAACTATTCAAATTTAACATCATGGCAAGCTTTAAAATTTAGTGTTTTTAGATTTTAGAGTATTTTTCCAAAATGATGGAACAATGAACAAACATTTATAATGAGTATTAAAGTTAAGATTGTAATGAATAAATTGACATAATTAGAATAATAGTGAATCAGGAGATTTTCTTGCAGTTAACTATCCAAATTTGACATCATGGCAAGCTTTAAAATCTAGTGTCTTTAAACTTTCGGGTATTTTTCCAAAATGATGGAACAATGAACAAACATTTAAAATGAGTATTAAAGTTAAGATTGTAATGAATAAATTGAAATAATTAGAATATTAGTGAATCAGTAGAGTTGCTTGTAATTAACTATTCAAATTTAACATCATGGCAAGCTTTAAAATTTAGTGTCTTTAGATTTTAGAGTATTTTTAAAAAATGATTTAATAATGAAGAAACATTTAAAATGAGTATTAAAGTTAAGATTATAATGAATAAATTGACATAATTAGAATATTAGTGAATCAGTACAGTTTCTTGTAATTAACTATCCAAATTTAACATCATGGCAAGCTTTAAAATTTAGTGTCTTTAGATTTTAGAATATTTTACCAAAATGATGGAACAATGAACAAATATTTAAAATGAGTATTAAAGTTAAGATTGTAATGAATAAATTTACATAATTAGAATATTAGTGAATCAATAGAGTTTCTTGTAATTAACTATTCAAATTTAACATCATGGAAAGCTTTAACATTTTGTGTCTTTAGATTTTAGAGTATTTTTCAAAATTGATTGATCAATGAACAAACATTTATAATGAGTATTAAAGTTAAGATTATAAATGAATAAATTGAGATAATTAGAATATTAGTGAATCAGTATAGTTTCTTGTAATTAACTATCAAAATTTAACATCATGGCAAGCTTTAAAATTTAGTGTCTTTAGATTTTAGAGTATTTTTCAAAAATGATGGAACAATGAACAAACATTTATAATGTGTATTAAAGTTAAGATTGTAATGAATAAATTGAGATAATTAGAATATTAGTGAATCAGTAGAGTTTTTTGTAATTAACTATCAAAATTTAACATTATAGCAAGCTTTAAAATCTAGTATTTTTAGATTTTAGAGTATTTTACAAAAATGATGGAACAATGAACAAACATTTAAAATGAATATTAAAGTTAAGATTATAATGAATAAATTGACATAATTAGAATATTAGTGAATCGTGTGAGTTTCTTGTAATTAACTATCAAAATTTAACATCATGACAAGCTTTAAAATCTAGTGTTTTTTGATTTTAGAGTATTTTTCCAATATGATGGAACAATGAACAAACATTTAAAATGAGAATTAAAGTTAAGATTGTAATGAATAAATTGAAATAATTTGAATAATTGTGAATCAGTAGAGTTTCTTGTAATTAACTATTCAAATTTAACATCATGGCAAGTCTTTAGATTTTAGAGTATTAAAGTTAATACGGTAAAGAATAACTTGGTATAATTTAAATATTTGTAAATCTTATGAGTTTCTTGTAGTTAACTGTCAAATTTGATGGATGAATGAAGTTGACGCAATTGTAATGTATTTGAAATACACGATTTTCTTGGAATGTGTCAAATTTGACGTTATGAAACTGTTTGCAAATCTAGTGTCCTTAGATTTTAGATTATTTTTTAAAAACGTTGCAAGATAGATTTAATATTGAATATGATTATAAAATTTAAAACTATAAAGAAAAAATTGACATCGAATCATGTTTTTAAAACTTACTTAAGATTGTAATGAATAAATTGAATAATTAGAATATTAGTGAATCAGTAGAGTTTCTTGTAATTAACTATTCAAATTTAACATCATGGCAAGCTTTAAAATTTAGTGTCTTTAGATTTTAGAGTATTTTTCCAAAATGATGGAACAATGAACAAACATTTAAAATGAGTATTAAAGTTAAGATTGTAATGAATAAATTGACATAATTAGAATATTAGTGAATCAGTAGAGTTTCTTGTAATTAACTATTCAAATTTAACATCATGGCAAGCTTTAAAATCTAGTGTCTTTAGATTTTAGATATTTTTCAAAAATGATGGAACAATGAACAAACATTTAAAATGAGTATTAAAGTTAAGATTGTAAGAATAAATTGAATAATTTAGAATATTAGTGAATCAGTAGAGTTTCTTGTAATTAACTATCAAATTTAACATCATGGCAAGCT
>NW_017097040.1:9810-13182 GCF_001412225.1 Nicrophorus vespilloides
AGTTTACTATAATTAACTGTCAAAGTTGGCGTTTGTAAAATCTTATCTGTCAAAGTTGACGTTATTAAATGAAAAAACAGTTAAATTTTCGACTTTAGCTTTAAAAACTAGTGTTCTTTAAACTTTTTACACGTGGTTGAAATATGAGAAATATATAATTTCGTGTATTTAATACTTGGAGAAAATTAATGAATTTTATAATATTTGATAAATTTTAATCCAAACAAAAGTGTTAAAATATTTACACTTTAGATTTTAGAGTATTTTTCAAAAATGATGGAACAATGAACAAACATTTACAATGAGTATTAAAGTTAATACTATAAAGAATAATTTGGTACAATTTAAATATTTGTCAATCTTATGAGCTTCTTGTAATTAACTGTCGAATTTGATGGATGAATGAAGTTGACGCAATTGTAATGTATTTGAAATACACGATTTTCTTGGAATCTGTCAAATTTGACGTTATGAAACTGTTTGCAAGGCTAGTGTCCTTAGAATTCAGATTATTTTTTGAAAACGTTGCAAGATAGATTTAATATTGAATATAATTATAAAATTTAAAACAATAAAGAAAAAATTGACATCGAATCATGTTTTTAAAACTTACTAGTTTACTATAATTAACTGTCAAAGTTGGCGTTTGTAAAATCTTATCTGTCAAAGTTGACGTTATTAAATAAAAAACAGTTAAATTTTCGACTTTACCTTTAAAATCTAGTATTCTTTAAACCTTTTACACGTGGTTGAAATATGAGAAGTATATAATTTCGTGTATTTAATACTCGGAACTTGTCAAATACTATACAAATGTTTGTGTATCAATTCTAGAAAATTAATGAATTTTATAATATTTGATAAATTTTAATCCAAATAAAAGTGTTAAAATATTTACATATTTGATAAAAAAAAAAGTGATTATCCAAAAATTGCTTTGACACGACGAATCGCAGCTGCTTTGAACGTTTACACAATTCTTATTGGTCTACAATTAGCAATTCTATTGGTTCTAATGATCGGGTCTGGTTTATCGAAATCTAAACCAATCACAAAAATCATGACACGTTTCCAATGTTTATAAAACTTACTAGTTTATTATAATAAACTGTCAAAGTTGGCGTTTGTAAAACTTACGACTTTAATCTTATCTGTCAAAGTTGACGTTATGAAAAAAAAAACAGTCAAATTTTCGACTTTAGCTTTAAAATCTAGTGGCCTTTGTAAATAATAATCCAGTTATGATTTATATAATCTATAAGAATGGGATTATTTCTAAATTGCTGTGTATTTGTACAAGCAAATCAAAATACTTATGTAAAAAAAAGAAGGGCCGAATGAATATGCAAATTGAAAGCGGTAATCCGTTCCCGTGTTGTGTGTGTGGGGGTTGTTCAGTGTTTGCTCAAATTTGGCTTTCATTCCTACTTCCATCTTTCTCCCTATCCCTATATATATATAGAGTTCACTCTTTCTATGTGTATGCACTACATTTTTTTTTGCTAAGTTTTATTTTATTTAGTCTGCGGCTTTGTTTGTGCCGGGGGGAGGCTTACAGATTGAATCGAAGAGTGCTTTTCGAGTTGTCAGTTCGCATTCTCTACGACGGTTTTCACCCCCTCCACCCCCAAATCGACCAAAACTTTCATCCACACCCCCGCGCGCGTCCACACTTCTTTTTCGATCCGATGCATTGGTAAATTGTGTCAACAGCCAACAGCAAACACGTTATATAAAGTTCAAAGAAAATCAATAGCCGTCGCCAACGAACAAAAGCCAAATATGAAGAAGGAAAATTAAAAAAAAAATATACGTCAAATATTTAGTGTTGGTATTAAAACAAAAGGCAGTCTCGAGATTAATATGGCGAGATTGAGAAGTAAAAAAAACAGAAATAACAGAAAAGAAAACAAATCTAGAAAGAAAACAGTGTAAAGAAAATTTCAGTTCTATTGTAAATGATGGAATCAGGCGTAATTTTACTTGTATTTGAGTAAATTTCTCATATTTCAAGTGAATCAAGATTCGAAAACTGAACCTTAACGGTAAGTCATTTTTTTTTTGTGACGTTTCAATTATATGAATTTAAAAATGGCCACCATTTACTCAAACGCCTTCGATCAATTTTATTTATTGAATTATTCTAATTATCACTGCAGAAGATTTTTTTAATACTAGATTAAGTTTGATCATTTTTATGAAATTCAGAATTTAATTAATTTAATAACTTAATTAATCATTTAGAAATTGAATAAATTAGCTTTGATCAATTCAATTTTTGTTGTGAAGGTAATAGAATTTGATTTCGTTTAATGTATAGTTGATGTATAAGTATGAAGGTTCAGGATAGATTGAAAGGGTTTTCTTTTTTTTTTGTTTCCTTTTGTCGTGCTCCAAAATTGATCGCTTAAGCTATTCACATTGTGCTGCGTAAATTGTATAATATGGAAGGGTATTGATTATTCTCTTTTTTTTACCTCAATGCAGCAGCAACAGCAGCAAAGACAGAGAGAGAGTCCATCCATCGATAATGAGGGTTAGACTGGGCAGGTATAAAACTGGTGCCCGGACTGAGTGAATGAGTAAAGAGGGTTACAGGTATAAATACGAGAAAATTCGGATTGATTGTGAGCTCGTACTTGATTGTATACTGTGCATTGAAAGCGTCCACCTATCCTATATTCTACTCCAGTGTTCTTCAAACTTTTTACACGTGGCTGAGAAATCTATAATTTCGTGTACACTTGGTTCTCTTTTTATGTTCTCTCTTTAATCGCACAAAAAAGGACTACACACACGTATAAAAATAAACGATACTTTCTATAATTTTTTAAAACCGTATAAAACTAAATCAATGAGTTAGAATATACCTAAAATCGCATAAAAAAGTGTTTATTAAATTTCAGAAAAATAATTAATCTTACTATATTCTTTCTGAAATGTTTATTCATAATTTTATAAAAACGTTAACAATCATAGACAAGTTTATTAAATTTCAGAAAAATATAATCTTTACATATTCCTTATAAATTAATATGGAAAAATTTTACAAAAACAAATACAAATTTTTTTTATGAAAGTTAATCTTTCTTCGCATTTTTTTCTTTAGAATTATATGAGTTATATGAGAGTGTTTGGCGGCATAATTTGCGAACTGGTTCGAAATCACTTTCATCACTGAAGATATAATCTAGCCTGAAGATTGTCTTCACAAGTAAAATTAGTCTCAACTTCGCATGTTGATTTTTTCCCTTTGACAATATAATCAGTGATTAAACTTTGCGATGGCTTTGTTTGCTATTTTTTTTTGTACAATTCCTGATATCCAGAAATGCAATTCTGAAGCTCGCGTTGAAACTTGAATGCTCGTTC
>NW_017097041.1:0-3700 GCF_001412225.1 Nicrophorus vespilloides
ATGCGGAAGAGAAGAACAACAAGAACAAATGAAATATAAAAATGAGAAGTTTCGTAACATAAAGTTTGAACGCGTTGCTATAGTAAACCTATATTAATTCTATTGATTGATCATAGATGTCGCGTTGGTTGTTTTTCTATTAATACCCTGATATCGTGAGCGAATTACGTGCTGGAATAGTTATTAAGCATTCTCGGTGAAGATTTATGTTAGAGGGTGAGAGGGAAAAAAAAAATTGTTATGACCGAGGGTGTGTATGTATGTAATGAGGAAGAAGAAGAAAAAAACGAGAACCCTCCGGAGACGGTCTGGTAATAAACTCCGGTTAATTGTGACCCTCGGAAAGTCTAAATTGGCTTTACGCTCGTCGTTCGCTTCTTCTTTTTTCTTTGGTCATGGATAAGATTTTTTTTTGCCTTTTTTTTTAATATTATTCGTTCGATTTGTACGAATTAAATTGGATTCGCTGCAGTAATGAGGGGGGCGTTACGAGAAACGTCGTCGCGTCTAACGAAGCGGGAGGATTTATTTACCATTTATTTATTTTTTTCTGTAGCGAGAATTCATTTCTATATCGTACATTTCATAGCGAAATTAATACAATTTTGTTCACAATTTTTCATTTCAATTTCTTTATATATATATATTTTTCTTTTTGTTCTTTCTCCTAGTTTTTATTACTGTATTGATCCGATAGATGGAAACATTTGTCGCGCCCTTGATTCGGGTTCGGCCCTTCCGGCCAAATGCGTGTGTGTCTGTTGTTTGTGTCCGACGCAAAATCGATCAATATTAAACCATAATCATCGAAAGGGCATCATCATCAATTGTTTTTCGATGCAACGCATCCGCGATTCCCGTCAAATTTATCGCGAACAATTGATTGACACTCGATTCGAATTACGCGCGCAAAAAAAATTAACAACAAAAAAAAATGAACGCTGAAACAGAAACGACGCGTATTTCGACGAGGCCGATCGATGTTCGGCAATAAATGTTGATTTAAGATGGGGTGGTGATAAATTTCGAGATTTATATATAAAAAACAAAAACGTTGAACGGAAACACAAGACCTACGTGATTTCGGACGATAAATAACGGACGTTCGGATCGTAAATAAACTACGTTAATTTACGTCAGATGTCAAATTTTATATGAATTACAGGTGTCTCCATCTATTAGTTTAAATCTTTCAATTAATTAATGATCATTAGTTGTTAGCTCAATGTGAATTGTAGATGTCGCCATCTATCTTTTATTAATTGATTCAATTAAAATTTTAAAAAAAATTTCATTTTTTTTTTGATGGATTAATTCAGTAGGGGAAGAGGAGGAGGAGGAAACATCCCTTAATCGTCTCGGGGATATTAAGGTTTGATTTTGATGGATGAAAGGGTTATGAAATTAACGCCTTCAAATATAGATATAGAGAGGTATAAGCGCGAGGGTGGATTGAAGTCACGGAATTTAGGGAATTAATGCAAATCGTTTAATAAGATTTCACGGCGTTTCTCGTTTCTACATCCAACAACAACAAAAATAAAGCGATTAAATGATTAAATTATTCTGCGTTTAAAGTTTAACACGCTTGTTACAGTCTTAACTGTCATTTATTTGACACATGTCAACGTGACATATCATTAAGAATGCAACACTTATTACAGCGGACGCGTCACTGTTGCCTATTTATAATGTATTTAATATAAATATATCTCAATGATTTGATTGGTTATGTAAATATAAAAATGACAGCTGTCAAATCAGTTGATATCAGTTGAAATCATTGATATCAATTTTCTTAATGATTTCATTGGTTATGTAAACATAAAAATGACAGCTGTCAAATCAGATGATATCAGTTGAAACATTGATATCAATTTTCTTAATGATTTGATTGGTTATGTAAACATTATAATGAAAGCTGTCAAATCAGATGATATCAATTGAAATCATTGATATCATTTTTCTTAATGATTTGATTAGTTATGTAAACATAACAATGACAGCTGTCAAATCAGATGATATCAATTGAAATCATTGATATCAATTTTCTTAATGATTTGATTGGTTATGTAAACATAAAAATGACAGCTGTCAAACGTGACAGTTGATTAATAAACATTATAACAGATGCGTTATGGTTGCTACGTTACGTTAATTAATCTCTTAAACCAGACGATGACGATCATTATTTGCTGTAAAGCTATTGTATTGTTGGTT
Organism: Nicrophorus vespilloides; assembly: GCF_001412225.1. Taxonomy (NCBI): domain Eukaryota; kingdom Metazoa; phylum Arthropoda; class Insecta; order Coleoptera; family Silphidae; genus Nicrophorus; species Nicrophorus vespilloides. The sequence continues at coordinate 2,221 of NW_017097041.1, forward strand.
GGGAACGAATAGATGGAAAAAGAATAAATCAGATGCGTTAAGCTGAGGCGATGTCCGGATAAATCAATGCCGCACATCCATAACGTACGGAGGAGGATATGTGCAAACGTTGATTATGTTGAGTTATGGGGTTTGGTGTTGGGAATCTGTATGCAAAGATTCCCATCGGAGCCCGATGATTTAGACAACAGCCTCCGCCACCTGTCACCTCTCTAACAAACCCGTGTTGCCAGAGTGACCAGAGTAGGGGGTGTGTGACGGGTGGAGGATGAGGATATTACCGGAAGCCCCTCAGGAATATCGAATGGAGGGAGTGTGCGGCCCCGAAGATAACCCGCGCTAATGGTGTTATGTATTCCGGTGATATCTAGAGGGCGAGTGTTGGTGAAGAGGAGAAATAAGGGAAGGGGGATGGCGGCGGCGATCAACCGCTACAGCCGCCGCCGGCTCTGATAGATTTATATTAGGGTAAATATTTACACCGAACCAACCTCCCTCGATAATTCAATAAATAATGTGGTATGTTTGCATGTAATTTATACATATATATTGGAGCCACAATGTTTAATCAACGCTAATTTTATATTGAAACTCAATACTACCACCAACAAAACACTCTCGACATGTAACTAATTACCATCGACAAAGCTATGAATAAACAAACGAAGTTCATTTACGTTGCGAATTGAAGTATTTGTTAAACAAAACGAATATTATTACGAGAATGAAACAAGTTTTCTTCAGTTTATTCAATCGAGTTGCGTCTAGCAGAAAAGACGTAATTTCGGGGACGTCTTGAGGGAAATTACAAGCCCAATTTCATTCGACGAACCCTTTTTTATTTTTTTCAAACTTGTTAAACCGTTTTCAATCGTCGTCGCATTTAAATGAAATAGAAATTGCGTTTGGGACAAAGTACGGTACCCTGTGGAATTGTTTTTTTGTAAAAATTTTACATGCTCAATTGGTAGTATACATACGTAAATAAAGAAACCAATTTACATGCAACTGTACATAATAATGTAAATCTTTGTACATGTCCATCATTAGTTTAGTTAGGTTATGTATGCTACTACCATAACCTTAGGTTAGGTTATGTATGCTACTACATACCATAACCTAACTAATGTATGCTATACCATAACCTAATAATGTATGCTATACCATAACCTAACTAATGTATGCTAATACCATAACCTAACTAATGAATGCTAATACCATAACCTAACTAATGTATGCTAATACCATAACCTAACTAATGTATGCTAATACCATAACCTAACTAATGAATGCTAATACCATAACCTAACTAATGTATGCTAATACCATAACCTAACTAATGTATGCTAATACCATAACCTAACTAATGAATGCTAATACCATAACCTAACTAATGTATGCTAATACCATAACCTAACTTATGTATGCTAATACCATAACCTAACTAATGAATGCTAATACCATAACCTGACTAATGAAT
>NW_017097042.1:0-4723 GCF_001412225.1 Nicrophorus vespilloides
GATGTAACTATCTTAAGGATTTGTCGAGAAAATCACAATAAACTGTAAGAACTGAATAAAAAACGAGAAAAAAATGTTCTTCAGCTTATAATCGTCAACTCGGTGACAATACAAGGATGTATATAAGCGCGTTGGAAAGGTGAGATCTTCAGCTTTCATACGAGTGGTCTTTGATTTATTTACCTTTAGGGGTTGTCGAGATATTCACGAATAACCGAAAACACTCAAAATAAAACAAGAAAACCGTCATTTCTCTGTTATGTATAAGACGTTAAATATGTGTTTTTTTCAATTTCTACAGCTTATAGCAGGCGACTCGATGACCGCACGAAGATGTATGTAGGCTTGTTGGAAAGGGAAAATATTCAGCTTTCATACGAGTGGTCGGTGATGTAACTGTCTTAAGGATTTGTCGAGAAAATCACGTCGAGAAAAACTGTAAAAACTGAATAAAAAACGAGAAAAATATGTTCTTCAGGTTATAACAGGCGACTCGAGAAATCCACGAAAAACCGAAAAGACTTAATAAATAAACGAGAAAAAAACGTCGTTAAGTATCTTTTGTTACATAAATATATGCGCAACGCTTGCATTTACCAAGGCAACCAAACATACATGTAAAATTTGATTAAAAAGTAGAATATCGTCTTAGTATTTTCATAAAAACTCACTCCCAGAAGAATTTCGAATATCATTCGATTGATCTAGAATATACAGAGATTAAAATAAGCATAAATAAATGTGTGACAGCTGCTGCTGTCTCAAGTTAAATTTAAAAGTCTTTATGGGATTTCCTGATAATTCTACATCGTTCTGAATGCAAACTTAATGAACTTAAGATGTTAATACATTGCTTCCTTCTTCTATTTTCGTTGTATGGTAAACTTCACACTGTGAACTTCACATTTCACTTTGGGCAAGTACTAGTGGAACATGTCAACAACCATAGATCATCATCACTAAAGTTCTTCATTGTCTTCAGAAAACATATAACAGAAACTGCAACTAAGTAGGGACAATTCTCAAAATCTCTTACATAAAACAGTTTGTCTTCATATAAGAATGTGCATTAATTGTTAATAGCTATAAGTAGTCAACTTGTAGGCAACAATCGTGCATGTAGCCAGTCAATAAAAAATACAATAACAATCAATAACAAAAATATATCAATAAATAAGCATATAAGGAAAACTGCTGCACTGCTGCAGTCGTCGGAATTTACAAAATTTTAAATTTCCCCGCTCCTTTATTCGTATAGGTTAGCAGGGGAATTTGCGGTGGTAAAGTTTACGAATTGTCATACCAATCACATCCGTTGCGAGCGAGCGCACGTCCATTTTGCCAGTGCGGTGTTTTGGGGTTGCTTGACGAGCCCAAAGCTTCGGACGATTTCCCCGTGTTTATTGCAAATGTAAAAAGTGAACCGTGTCAAAAGCGAATCGCAATCATGGCTCGATATGGGCAACGACCGGAGAACGCGCTGAAACGCGCCAACGGTAAGTACATGCACGTTCGCTCGCAATATGCTGCTGCAACCATATGATGAATGATCATTTTTTACTATAATCTCGTTCTCGTCGCAACACGCAGAGTTTATCGATGTGGGAAAGCCAGCCAGGGCCCTGGACACCCTGCAGGAGGTGTTCCGCAACAAGAAATGGTCCTACAATCTGTCCGAGTCCATCTTGGAACCCATCATGTTCAAATACCTGGATCTGTGTGTGGAACTCAAGAAGTCGCACATCGCCAAGGAGGGTCTCTTCCAGTACAGGAATCTGTTCCAGTCGGTGAATGTGGGCTCTCTGGAGAATGTTATCAGGGGATACCTGCGGATGGCAGAAGAGAAGACGGAGAATGCCAGGGAAAAATCAGCGCAGGCTGTCATCGACATTGATGATCTGGATAATCTGGCGACACCTGAAAGTATTCTCTTGAGGTAGTTATTGTTGCTGTTTTTTCTATTATTATTATTATTGTGAATTGTTGTTGTTGTTGTCGTCGTTGTTACACTACTATTATCGTATGTAATTTTAGCGCCGTGTCTGGAGAGGACGCTCAGGACAGATCGGACCGCACGATCCTGACGCCGTGGGTGAAATTCCTGTGGGAGTCGTACTGTCAGTGCCTGGAGCTGCTGCGTACCAATGCCCATGTGGAGACGCTGTACCACGACATCGCCCGCATGGCCTTTCAATTCTGTCTGAAATACAATCGCAAGACCGAATTCCGTAAGCTCTGCGACAAGCTGCGGAAGCATCTGGAGGATATCTGCAAGTTGCCCACGCAGGTCGCGAACGTGTCGATCTCGAAGCCGGAAACGCAGCAATTCAATCTGGAGACGCGTCTCTTTCAATTGGACTCGGCGATCCAGATGGAACTGTGGCAGGAGGCGTACAAGGCAATCGAGGACATCCACAATCTGATGAACATGTCGAAGAAGATGCCCGTGCCGAAAACGATGGCCAACTATTACCAGAAGCTGGCGATGGTCTTCTGGAAGGCCGGCAACTACTTGTTCCATGCGGCCGCCCTCCTCAAGCTGTACCAGCTCTCGAAGGATATGAAGAAGAACATGACGCCCGAGGAGCTGCAGAAGATGGCTTGTCGGGTGCTGATCGCGACGCTCGCTATACCGCTGCCGTCCGCCCATCCGGAATTCGACAGATTCATAGAAACGGACAAATCGCCGATGGAGAAGGCACAGAAGCTGGCCGTGCTGCTGAGCTTGCCGCAGCCACCGACCAGGGCCAGCCTGCTTAAGGACGTGACCCGCTATAACGTTATCCATCTGGCCACGCCGCAACTGCAGGACCTCTACAACTGGCTGGAGGTGGATTTTCATCCGCTGCTTCTGTGCGGTCGCGTGCACTCGGTGATCGAATCGCTGCAGGTGGAGGATCAGTCCGGCCTGCAGCTTTACGTGCCGGCGCTGCAGGACGTGACGCTGGTCCGTTTGGTGCGTCAGGTGGCTCAGGTCTACCAGACCATCGAGTTCAAGCGTCTCATCTCGCTGGCCAAGTTCACGACCGCCTTCCACATGGAGCGGCTGCTCGTCGACTGCGTCCGCCACAACGACATGCAGATCCGCATCGATCACGGCAAGGACTGCGTGCACTTTGGAATGGATCTGAGCGAGAGTCAGCGCGAGGACAAACCCGAAGGTCCGACGCTGCAGTCGATGCCCAGCGAGCAGATCCGCAATCAGCTGGTCAACATGGCGACGGTGCTCCACCAGTCGATCGCCGTCATCAATCCGCACAAGAAGAGGCAGGAGCGCGAGAAGGTGAGGGCCGCGATGGTCGCCAGCTATCACGACAACAAGGTGCGCGAGCACGAGATGATACTGCAACGGCACAAGATTATCGAGGATCGAAAGGAGTACATCGAGAAGTTGAACACCGTCCGCGAGGAGGAGGAGCAGCGACGTCTCGAGGAGATCGCCAAGCAGCAGGCGCTCGCCGAACAGAAGCGTCTCGAGCAGGAACGCGAGGAGCGCGAACGTAAGCGCGCTCAGAACGAGATCCAGCAGATCAAGGACAGACACTGGAAGGAGAAGATGGCGCAGATCTCGCAGACCGCTCACGGCCAGAAGATCCTGAAGAAACTCGACGAGGACGACATCAAGAAGATGGACGCCGACCAGATCGCGGCGCGCGAAGTCGAGGAACTGCAGAAGGAGAAGCGCGAGCTGCAGGCGAAACTCAAGTCGCAGGAGAAGAAGGTCGACTACTTCGAGAGGGCGAAACGCATCGAGGAGATACCGCTGCTGCAGGTCAGCATGAAGGAGCGTCAGCTGCAGGATCAGGCTTTCTGGGAACAGCAGGAGAGCGAGAGGATCGCGACGGCTATCGAGGAACGCAAGTTGGCGGTGGCCACTCAGGAGCGTATGATCCGTATGAAGCCGGACAAGGATACGTTCCTCGAGAAACTGCTGAAGGAAAGGAACGTCCTGTACGAGGACAAGGTGCGCGAGTTCGAGCAGATGTTGGCCGAGGAGAGACGCAAGCGCCTGGACGATCGCAAAACGAAGAGGAAAGAGGAGCGCCGTCGCAAGTACCTGCGCGAGAAGGAGGAGGAAGAGGAGAGACTGCAGGAGGAGATGAGACGCATCCAGGAGGAGGAGTACCAGCAGGCGATGGCGCTCAGCATGAAGAAGCAGGAGGAGGAGGAGAGGCGCGAACGCGAGGAGAAGGAGCAAAGGTACAAGGAGCAGCAGGAGATGCTGGACAGGGCTGCGGCGAAGCAGCGCGCTCGCGAGGAAGAGATCGAGAGGAAGCTGCAGGAGGAGCGTGAGACCGGCGGCAGGGACAAAATGATGAGAGACAGGGATAGTAAAGCGGAGGGAGGCGCAAGTACCTGGCGTAGCGGCGCGCCCAAGCGAGGCGGTGGTGAGGTTGGTGATCGCGATGCGAGCAGTGGCGGTGGAGGAGGAGGAGGAGCCGGAGCCTGGAGGAAATTCGGCGATAAACCGACGGCTGCGGTGGGGGGCGGTGGCCAGGAGGAAGGTGGAGCACCCAAAAAGGATGACGCCTGGAAACCGAGTGAGTAATAATTTGCAGATGAATAATCGAAGGTGCGGCGTGGAGACGGTCGTTTTTAATATGTATGTTGTCGTTAAATTGCAGGTCGCCTTCGTGGAAACATCGGTGGAGATTCACGAGGAGGAGAGCAACCCACGAAGGAGGATAGCTGGCGTCGCGGCGGTGATCGTAGCGAAGGTGGA
>NW_017097042.1:4730-52693 GCF_001412225.1 Nicrophorus vespilloides
TGGTGGCGGCGGCGGCGGAAGCTCTTGGAGAGGCAAGGATGACGATTCGTCGTCCGCTCGTCGTGGAGGCGGTTCAAGCCAGAGTCGCGGAATCGGTGGCAGCTCCGACTGGAGGAACAAACGTGACGACAGTCGTAAAGACGACAGCAGACGTACGAACGATCGTCGCGGCGAGGAACAGCGTGGCGGCGAGGACCGCAGAGGTGGAGGTGCCCCGATCTCACGATCCGAGAAACGTGCGTAACATTAAATTTATTATATTTCTTCATAATAACAGTAATTAAATTTGCAGCGCGAGAGGCTCAGACCGAAGATGATGGTTGGTCGCATGTCAAACGTCGCTGATGGTGGATGATGATGATGGTAACGAGAGCAGTGACGGCATAAGATCGATTGGTGTATTAAGAAGGAGAAGAAGAAGAAAAGGAGGAGTTTGGAAGAAGCCGTTTCTTAAAAAGTTTCTTTCTTTTGTATAACTAATTATTATTTCATTTATATACATATGTGTATGTATATATGTATACATACATACGTAATAACGAAAAGACCAATCAATCTCGATTCTTAAAACCAAAATCACCATCCCGCTCCATCCTCCTTCTCTCCCTACTCCCTACAGTATCCGCATCTACAATAATCAATTTGAAATGAAGAAGAGAGAGAGAGAGAAAAGATTTTTTTATAAATGATGTTAGTCGAAATAAGAAGAAGCAAAGTAGTAAACTAACTACTACGTGTCGAGTGAGTTCCATTTACTATATTGATTTTCTATTTTTATTGCCATTTCATTTATATGCACGTCTTTCTGTTTACACCCCCCCCCAGCCTCCTTTTTAGTTTTAAAACAATAACAACAACAACTAATGCTTTATTTTTATATTGACACTAATGTCTAGCAGCAGCAGCAGTAGTAGTAGCAGATATGTTTATTATATCTAGAGAGAGAGATATGAACATAATACAACTAACTGCATGCAAGAATGGACGGGACGATTGGTACAAGGTGTATGCGAGTGTGTGTGTATATAATCGTTCGTATTATTTTATAATTGCATTAAAGAATGAATATACACCACACGACACAACCAACTTCTCTGCTACTTCTGCAAAAACATCGCTTAAACAGTGCAAATATGTAAAATCCGAAAAAAAAAGAAACGTTTTATTATACATTTTTAACAACAATATTAGTATATAATATAGATAGAATATATATATATATGTAGGTATACGTTAAAACATAGTATTATGGATGGATTATCTCAAATATAGTGTAAAAAATACGATGATGAGCAGAGCGAATAACAGGAAAGTGTAGCCTATGAGAAGTCGAACGTTTTTCTTGTGTTCCTTCTTCGTGGTCAGCCGATTGTTTCTAGCGGCCGTTGTTTTCGTCTTTCTCGGCATCATCTCCAGAAGCAGAGGTTCCAGCACGAGCAGACCGCTTCCGAACGCCTCCGATTCCTTCCTCCTTTCCAACTCATCTGCATCATCGTCCTCCTTCTGCTGCTGCTGCTGTAGTCTGCAGTTCTCGACGATGCCGCCGTTCTCCTCCTCCACCGGCGATATCTCGTCTAAATCTAAATATTGCTGCTGCATCCTATACTTTTTAATCTTAACATTATTACCGTTAGTTTTGATTGTGTTGCTGCTGCTGCTGATGCGATCGTGATGGACGACTCGATTCACGAGCTCCGAATAAGGTTTCGTGACGACGCCGAATTGGCCACGAATAATACTTTTTGAATATTGATCGTTGGTGCTTCTTGCATTTGTACTCTTTAGAAAGGCGTAATAATTATTGTAACAGTGTAAATCATCATTGTAGTTGTAGTAAAAAATGGGCGGTGCTGCTGCTGTTGTTGCAGTTGTTGGTGGTGGTGATGGTGATTGCACGTATTTGCTGGTGCTATTATTTACAGGCGACCAATTCTCGCAAAGTCAGTTGAGATTTATCGGCGACTTGGACTCGATCCGCTGGACGTCGTAGAGCACCTCCATTATGCTCGCCATGCTCCAGGCCTGCGTGGCAGAGCTGTCCTTGCAGAAGGCCCCGTTCGAGTTCGTGAGCTCGGGAAGGCCACGCCACGGCGACGTCTGCAGCTCGACCAGATGACGCGAGAGTATCTCCTTGGTGTGCGCGACGGTCGGACGCAGGAAGCCGAGCTTCGCGGCGAAGATCAGCCGAGCCCTCAGAAAGTAACCGACAGGCCAAACCCATTCCGGACCCTGGTGATAGTTGTAGCCCTGCGACTCGTCCGAATTGTCGTAATCCCCGACGTAATTCCAATCGCTCGCGTCCAGCGTCTTCATGCCCAATGGTCCGAGCAGATGCTCCTCGGCAGTCCTGAGCGCCGCCCAAGCGTGCTGCGGATCGAACAGCTCCGGCGCCGCGACCATCGCGATCGGATAATTGCAGCGAAGCTGGTAATCGCTCCACGTCTGCGTCGCCCCGAAGCAGTCCTTGTACATGTTTCGCTTGTTGATCAGTCGACGATTGTCTTCAGTCTCCTCCTCCTCCGTCTTCGGACCTATCCAAAAGGATTTCTCGAAATGTCCGGCTATTCTGTCCGCCCATTCCTGCCAACTCCACCTGATGATTAGTTTTCCGTCCGGCTTGTGCCTTCGCTGCACACCCTCGTACTTGTACATGCCCTGCTTGTGCATCGTGTGCAGCCATGCGACGACCGCCATACTCAGACCGACCAATTCGACGGCGGATCCGTCCCTGGGCGTCGCCGGTTTCCCGCGGTTCCCCGTCCTCTCCGACGAGCCCATCTTGTCCATCCACGTGCCGCAGTTCGCATCGTTTCCGCCAAAGACGAAACCGGTCTCCGGATGCACGCCGATCTGATTGTTGAAGCCCCTATCGGACATGTGCTCGTCTATGGTTCGTCCAGCGTTGCGCTCCCTGAACGCCAGCCCCTGGAAGTGCACGTTCAACGCCTCCTGCATCACGTCGCCGAGCGTCATCGACTTACGGACGTCCTGTCCTTCCTCTTCCTCTTCTTCCGTCGCAGGGAACAGACGCACAACATTTTCACCGAATATGTCCGCTGCTGCGTCGCATTCTTGCACGTAGCTGCGGATGCAGTAGAGCCACCACCAAACGGCATCGCGGCAGTTGTACCTCGCGTTCACGCCACCGCCCACCGTCGCAGCATCCAGCAGGTTCGGAATGAGACCGTGCCGGAGGCAGGCGGCGTACGCGAGGATATGCTGTCGAGCCTCCTGTCGTCTGCCCGTCAGTATGAGGAGACCACGAATCGAGATGAACGTGTCCCTGCCCCAGTTCCTCATGTAGCCGACGGCGAAGTGCGGCAATCCTGCTGACAGACTCGTCATCGCCTTACATCTTGCATCCTGTTCGGATGATGAGGGTGGCGGCGACGGCATCGGTAGCGGTGCCGATTTGATGCACGCAACCATCTGGACGGAGCCGAGCGCGAGTGCTCGCACAAACGACGAACCGTTCCTCACGAAATCGCACGACATCAGCTGGTCGAAGCAATTCTCCAGCAAAGCAGTGTACAAGCCGGTGAGGAGTTCATCGAAATAGGCGGGTATCAGGTAGCGGGGTAACTGCTTGAGCGGTCGCATCCTCCTCTCGAGCCACTTGCCCAGTTTTTCGGTGCCCTCGTCCAACTTGAGCCTGTCGCTCACGTAGTCGATCATCCAATCGCCGCTGCGCAGATTAGAGCACAACGGATGACCCAGATCGTTGCTCGACCTGATCTCGGATAGGGGCGAGATGAAACCCTGCAGGCCGCAGTAGACGGTCGGCCCGTACGACGGAATGTCGTACGCACCGAAACCGAACCCTTCGTCGCGTTCCTCCTGATCGCATCTGTACAGCACACGATTGTAGTCGGCCAGATCGAGTGAGGACACGATTTCGGTCAGCTCGTTCCGAACGGAATTGTCGTCGATCAGTTCGCGGCGCAACTCTCGGACAGCCATCTCAGCTTCGGCAAGCAGACCCACTCTGATGGCGACCACGCAACCTCTGGTGAAGTTCTTGAATTGTAGACGGTACGGTTCCGACGCAGACTTGCGGAGGAACCGGGACTTTTCCAGCGGCAGATTTCGTTCGATCTGTAGCTCATAATTACGCAGACCATTGATGTACTTGTCGTCCCTGACGTATGCGGCGGCGTCGACATCAAAGTCACGCGTTTTTAGCGAGGCCTCGAGGATGATTTCTCTGACCTCCCCGTCGATGGCCAGCGGTTTAACGTGGCGCCTGTCGATATCCTCCTCCCTCGTGGACGTCGCATCGTTAAAGTCGGTGAATGCCACCAGGATGACGCTCTCGTGATTGTTCGGATTGTGCCTGGTCACTGCAACGACGTCCGCGTCCATCTGGTCCACGAACACCTGAAACGCAGCAAATGATTGTCAGCGATGATCTCGATGGTACTCGGTCCTCCTACCTACCTGATTGAATCCGTTCCGGGCCAGATAAGAGTGCAGCTCGTTCAGAGCCCTTTTGGCCGCCACGATTCCGCTGCTCGCGCTGACGAAACGTCGGTCGTCGTAGTCGTCGTCGTCGTTTACGGTTTTCTGCTCCTCCTCCTCTTCCTTCTCCTCTTTGCTAGACCACCATTCAGCGTACTCCCTGGTCTCGTCGACGACGTGCACGTGGTGCGGAATCAGTTCGTCGTAACCTCTGCTCGATCCGATCGCGCAGCATGCCATGCTGACCAGGGCTGCGTTCGGCAGGATGTCGTATACAGAGCGCTTCTCGATGGGGCATGGATTGTCGTGGGTGAGGTCGAGGAAGAGGGCGTGCGCAACGGATGGCGTGAGTGGCCTAACGTGCGGTTGATAGAACGCACCCACCGGATCACCACCGAAACGATGCACCTGCCGTCCAAGCTCGTTAGAATCCCATGCGGACATCGCCTCTGCAGAAATGAAAATAGAACAAATGTACAAATTGCACACGCAGTCGTATACACACACACTGCATACCTCTGATCAACGAGTTGATGCCCAAACGGTTGACGAAGATGTTATCCTTGCGATCGGAATTGGTGAAGAGCTCGGCGACGACGTACAGTTCCGGCTTGACCTTGCGCGCGCAATCCAACAGGTACTCGGCAACGGGCATCGGCGTCGAATGGCAATTATCCAGTCGCACCCCGTCAAACATTCTGGCCATCGTCTCGACGTACTCGCGCATATGCTGCCACAGGAACGGACAATCCTCGGGTCTCTCCCCGTATCGCAGCTTCACGCTATCCGACCACGCGATCAGCTCCCTCCGTAGGTATACCCTCGAGTCGGCAGCAAAGTTTTGCAGCGGATCCGCGTTCATCACCCAGCCGTTGTGGACCATCAAGTATTTGCCACCTCCGTCGTTCTCGTACATCGTCCGTTCGCATTCCTTCAACGTGCTGCTGCTGCTGCAGCAGCGGATATCGCCGGTGGTGAAGTATCTGTAAACGAGAGGGAACCGTTCCGAGACCTCGCGAATTCCGGGTCCATCCTTCTGCACGCGAAAGTACCGAATCCCGGCGATGCAGTTGTCCACTGCCGCCGTCAGATGATCGCGCAGATCGTTCGCGACCTCGACGTTGAGGCCGTCCAGGGCGAGCTTGAACTCCTCGGTGCATCTCCTGATCCTGCTCTCCTCGTCGAAGCAGTCTCCGCGGTACACGTTGTAAATCCTCAACGCCAGGTCCATGTCGACCCTCGTGGCTAAACGCCTATAGTCGGGATCTTGGATGAGCCGCAGTAACCGCTGATCGACATCGAGTTCGTTCATCATTCGCGGCACTCTGCCCCTCGCCATATCAGCGAACTCTGCCACCAAGGTCTTAACGTCGCAGACGAACATCTCCTCGAGACGCAGCGAGTCGATCACCTCGTTCTCGAGTACGTACCGGATAGCCTGCAAACGCATACAAATAAATTGGTTGGACGGACGCGACCTTGAATACACGTATGCATACCTGCAGATGTTCCTCCGTCGAGATGCCTTCGGGGGGAATGCCTTTCGATTCGAAAGATCCGCGCGCGACGTCCAGAGAGAAGAGGTGAAGGGCCGCATCCAGCAGGTAGGCGGGACGCATGTACGGGCAGTTCGAGCAGTTGTACGTCGCCTCCGGATGCTCGAGCAGCCAGCCGCTCTCGTTGGCCGTGTGATTAAGAACGATGTCGCATATCGACGTGATCTGTTTGATTTGTCGTCACGAATATTTACGAATGTTTAGAGGAGAAAAAATATAGTGAATTTACCTTCCACTCTGTTCGGATTTTGTCGAGGAATTGCTCGACCTGCTGGTAATCGGCGCCGAACTGCGGATTCAGTTTGTGCTGATCGCAGAGACTGTACGATGAGCGCGATGCGCCCAGCTCCTGGATCGGCGTGAAATGGATCATATTGTAGCCGGACTCTTTGGTGACTCTCAGTTTGGCCTCCCAGGAGGCGAAGTTGCCGAGGCTCTTGGCGAGCACCGTCTGGCACTGGATCGCATCGAGCGGCAGAGTTTCGCCGACGTCACCGAAAGTCAGACGGGGATCGACGATGAAGTACCCGGAGCCCTGACGACGTCTGCGATTCAGATTCAAATTAATTGCAATTTCAATTTCAGACCAAACACAGCCGGCCGTTAACCGTTGCGCGCTCACTTTTTTTCATCCTCGTAGGCAAAGTAGTAGTGGAAGCTGCCGGAGACGTTCGCTCTGATCGGGTGCGTCGCTGGTGCGGCAGCATCACCGTCGGCTGTCCAATGCAGCTGCACGTATCGATTCCTCTTGAAGTCTCCTCCGTCCTTGGGATAGTTACAGAACAGGGCAACCCTCTTGCCCAGAAGTGTAGGGCCGAGACGAAACTGCAGTTGCCAACCGTTCTCCATTCTGAAGAGATCTGTGTCCCGGTGCTCGCCGTGCGAAAGGGTTAAAACTCGAACCTCCTCCTCCTTCATTTTCACCATCGTCGCAGTATCGATGCTCGTCCTTGCAGACAGTTTCTGGTGAATCTCTTCCGTCTGCTGCACGATCAGCTGCAGAGTGTTGACGATCTCCTCGTGGATGGATCGTATCGTATCAGATTCGGGTCGCCGTCTCTCAGCAGCGGCGCATGCCACCAAATTGTTGGTTCCCGCGCCTAGACCAGAGTTTTCCAGCTGCTTCCTCAGGCTGCGAACGCTTCCCGGTTTGATGACGGCCAAATCTTCGGTACGTCTGTCACCTCTTCCTCTTCCTCCTTCTCTGACGCAGCCGTTGCTCCACCGTCCGAGTTCGTCGTTGAATACTTCAGAGATGATCTCGTTGAGGAGGGGTTGGCGGCGACTCAGCGGGTCATCATCGTTGGAACTGTCCACTAGTTCTGACTTGCGGCGACGGCGACTGTGGCCGTTCGATGTTGCAACGATACGGTGCTCGGTGATGCCGTTCTCCTCCTTCTTCGTTCCGCGCTTCCTCTCGACGCCAACAATCTGGAAAGGAAAGCAGTGAAACAACAATGAGAATTCGATACTCTCGGACGTCTGATTGTATGTGAGCGATGAGCATGATCTTGTCGTCGGAAGGATGTTATTACATCTCCGTAATATAGCCTGCATCCTTCCTTACGTTCTCGCATCTCCTCGAAACGGCCAACAGCTTCAGAGCGCACCACAGCGTAACATCGACGGCCTTCTCCTTGGCGCCCCTTGCAATCACACCGAAAGCGGACCGATGAAAAGTTTCATTTTTGTCGTCGTCGTCGTCGTCAATCCTTTCGCGTATTCTTCCCATATTCCAGCAATAACTGACGATTCGACCACGATGCAAACCTTTCTCCTCCTCCTCCCCATTCTATCCAACGCGATAATGTTGCTTGATGCGACGGGTCATACGGTCATCACACAATAATGTGTGTGTGTGTGTGTGTGCGTAATTCATAAATTTAGACATGATTTCGTGCATATAATATCATCATTATCGGCTGACAGAGGTGGAGGAGAACAATGATAAATATTTTTTGTTATGTGACTTCTTCGCATGTCACGACGCTAAAAATAGTAGTCACCAAATATCAAATCAAAGTAAGCTCTGTATGTATGTAATCAGCCAACAACAACATTTTACAATAAAATCGTGCAGCAGCAGCAGCACACTTATATCGATGTACAAACATAATAGACGACAGTTAAGACGCTAAAAAAATGTAATCAATAAATCGACAATTTAGAAATATTGTAAAAAAAAAAACAGTTTAAGCATACAGGTGCGGTAAGATATTGTGGATGGGATAGCTAAGATGAGAAATGCATAAATACACTTACAGCTCAGATCTCCTAGTTTCTATAGATTTCTGTTCTGTTGTTGTTCGTTGTATTTTTTTTGAATATTTGCGGTTGTAGGTCGCGGTCAGTCGCGGTGGTCTCTACTACTCGTACAGTGGTGCAGTGGTGGTGGTGCTGACCAGTAGTGCTGACTGGCTGGCCTAGCTGGCTGACTCGAGGGTACGGCAGCGGTGACCTTCCAATGACATTGACCCATGCATCCATCAAAACCAATCAAAACAAACCAGTTTCACCAGTTTTCAACGGCCAACTTCGGGTCGGTCGATTGTTTGTTTGTTTTATTCGAAACAGGTGGACCAACGATACGACGCAGAAAGTGACCAGATCCAGATCTTGTTTTTTTTGGTGTGTGTGTGTGCGTATGTGATGTAAACAGCTGATGCTGTTTGGGGGTTGTGTGGTATTAGTAGTAGTGGTGGTAGTGGTAGTGGTGGCACTCAGTAGCACTACATTTGTAATTGTCAAAAATGTCTTGTTGGATATATTCGGATGAAAATTAACATTAGAGTGATGATGAGCGATCAGTCTTATTAGATTCGTGGGATCTGGTTGTTTTTTGGTAGATTGCTTCTTCCACTTTCTTCTACTTCTTCGCTGCTCTCCAATAGTGAAGGGGGGTGGGGGCCCTTTTGGTGGTTTTCGTATCGGAGTTGGCTGTGCGCGTACTAGAATGGACAAAGAAATGTGCAACATAAGCAAAAGGTTGGTTGACGAAGAAGAGGTCGTTGAGGTGGAGGAGGAGGAGGAGGAAGACGATCAAAGCGAGCGCGAGTTGAGCAACAGAATTTTCAGTGTGGATAGTGCTGAGGAGGAAGAGATGGACGAAAAGGAGAAGATGTTGAACATTGCGAACCTGGATGAGCCCATAGGTGGTGGTGGCGGTGGCGGCTGGGCAAATGACGATTGCGACGAAGACCTGGACAACGTGAATTTCTTCCATCGAGTTAACAGTGATCAGATCATCTACCAGACCAAGAAGAGGAAACTCAAGCTCATCGGCAAATACGTGATGGGGGATCTGCTCGGCGAGGGCTCATACGGCAAGGTGAAAGAGATGCTGGACACGGTGACGCTCTGTCGACGAGCCGTCAAAATTCTGAAGCAGAGACGCCTGAGGAGGATACCCAATGGCGAGCAGAACGTGCAAAGGTAGGAAAGACCTGACCAGATCACAAATTATTACTACTCATCATTCACTTTCCATTTTATCTGCAGTGAAATTAAGCTACTGAAGAAGCTCAAGCATAAGAATGTCATAAGTCTAGTCGACGTGTTGTACAATGAGGAGAAGCAGAAGATGTATCTGATCATGGAGTTTTGCGTGGGCAGTCTGCAGGGCATGTTAGAGTCTACGCCCAAAAAGAAGTTTCCCCTGTTCCAGGCACACAACTACTTTACGCAGCTGATTGACGGACTGGAGTATCTGCACAGCATGAGAGTGATACACAAGGACCTGAAACCGGGCAATCTGCTGCTCACTCTCGAAGGGGACTTGAAAATCTCTGATCTGGGTGTCGCGGAGGTAAGTGCGAATGTGCGTGTGCACAAGTTATTGTTCCTGTTGTTTTCCTTTCCATTTGGCGATATCATCATAATTGTTCATGCTACAGAGCAGAGCTCATTCCAAAAGAAAATCGTCGTCGTCAAGGTCGCCGCTAAATATTCATTGATTTTGCAGACGATAGATTTGTTCGCCGAGGATGATACGTGCCACAACGGGCAGGGTTCGCCTGCCTTTCAGCCGCCGGAAATCGCGAACGGTCTCGAATCGTTTCCGGGCTTCAAGGTGGACATCTGGAGTGCCGGGGTCACGCTGTAAGTGTACATATGCAACACATTGCGCACATCGTCGAGAGGAGGACAATTAACACGTTCTTTTCTCTCTCTCTCTCTGTCTCTATCTCGTCATAGGTACAACCTGACGACAGGCCTGTATCCGTTCGAGGGGGATAACATCTACAGGCTGTACGAGAACATCGGCAAGGGGGAATTCACGATACCAGAGGACATCGAGAATCCTCTCAGGGATCTGCTGCTCGGTATGTTGCGCAAAGAACCCGAAGAGCGCTTGAATCTGCAGGAGATTAGGCAGCATCCGTACGTCCGCATTCGTATGAATTTATATAAACGTTCGTTTGCTTACTGATCGTGTCTCTTTTTCTCTCTCTCTCTCTGTATGTCTGTCTGTCTCGAACGTGCTCCGTCCGTCCGTCCGTTTAGATGGTTCGGTCGGAAACCGCCGAGGAATTCGTACGAAGTTGCGGTGCCGCCGATGGCAGGTGATCAGCTGCACAACATGACCGTCCTGCCGTACCTGCGGGACCACTTTTACGACGACGACTACGAGGACGTAGAGGATGGCGACTATTCGACGACAGCGGGCAATGCGGCGGCGACGAGGACGGCCGATACAGTTGCGGGTGCCGAACACGATGAGTACGACGAGGACGACGACGGGGTCCGATATTACACCGAGAGGGATCTGAACGGTTCAAGCAGATGCGGCGCCATTGAAAGTCACATTAAATCGTTGTTGTTTTTCTGTTTCTGTTCGCAGAAGAGCGCAGGAAAATCGACGAGGAGCACAAGAACGGGGGTTCCGCACAAATGAACAATTACCATCATCAACACCAGCACTGCACAAAGCGAAGGTGGAAGAAACCGATCTCGTGCATTACCGTGAAAAGATTGCCCGGCTGCAAGCAGTCGTGACATTCCTTCTCTTCCTCCTCCTCCACCACCTCCATCATCATCATCGTTTCCATCTCAACCATACCTGTAATCGAACGTCGCCGCTGCTGCTGTCTGCGAACGATTATTAATTGAGTGGTAGCCGTGGCAGAAGCTGTAGTCGTTGCACGATGATCACTATTCGCAGCATTTCATCCTCTTCTTTTACAAAATAATAATAATGATGGTAATGAATGACGATGGTTTTGTTGTTGTTGATGGACAGAAATTATTTTTGTAAACAAAAGAAGAAAGAAAGAGAAATGAATGTAATTAATAAGGAAGGAATGAAGGAAGGATTGAGATGTTTGTTTGATCGAATGCAAAGGAAGCAAAGAATTGTTTATTTTATTTTAAATTTTTATTGTAAATACGTGTGTTACGTGAATAGGAAAGAAAAGAAATAATGAAAATAAGATTTATCTATTATTATTATAGATCGCTGTAACCGATTGATTTGATTGGTGATGATGGTTGTTGTTGTACCATCATCATAATAATAATATTAATACATAACATACATACATACATATATATATATTTTCTCCTACAAAATTCGAAATGTTCATGTTTTTTATTGATTTATTGTTGTTGTTGTCGGCGCTTCTCTTTACCGCTGGTCGTAATTAATAATTATAACGAATAGAATAGAAGACTCTACCTACTTTTGACTGTAAACCTAATTATGTATTTGTATTTGGGAAGAAGGAGATGCGACAGCACAACATCCAACATTCCCAGGTTTCTCAATTAGTTTGCACTCTTTTTACTCTTCTTTTTCTTCTTCGTCACCGGCTCGTCCTTGCTGTCGTCGTCTCCTCCACCCCCGTTGGCTTCGGTCAGGGAATTGCCGTTCGTCCCTTCGGACTTGCGCTTCTTTTTCTTCTTCTTCTCGCTGCTGCCGCCGCCGTTGACAGATTGATCCATCTGCTGCGACTGCTGCTGCTCGAATTCCTCGAGCGCCTCCTTCATCACCTCCAGATTCTTCTTGGGTACGTCGCCAGTCTCGTAGAACTTGAGGCGATCCTCGACCTGTTGCCTGAGTTTCTCCCCAAACACCGAACTCGATGTCTCGTTGAAGCAATCGATCCTGGTGGCGATCGAGCATTTGTTCGCCAGATAACGGGAAATGCGTCCCTTGTTGCGGGCGCCGGCGCGCGCGATGAACGTCGAGTGGAAGAGTAGACCGTACTTGGGCGTATTGCTCCTGGTCTTCAGAGCTCTGAAGAGGGCCTTCTCGGCACCGAGAATCTGAACGGTGGAGGCCGGATGCTTGGCCAGATTGGTGAGAGATCCGGCGTGCGAGATGAGCCTCGCGCCCACCTGATCGCCGACGAGGGTTGCAAGGTTCGGGGCGATGCACGACATCTTGCTGTGCAAATACTCGACCAACTCTTTTCTGTAGTCTGCCAACGAGATGACCCTCGTAGCGAACATCTCGATGTTCAACAGATCAACGACGCTGATGTCCATGCCCATAGACGACCTGGACGCATCCAGGATCGCCTGCGCCTTACCAGAGTCCATAGTGATCTCCTCGAGTCCGGCCAACGAATCCTCGCTCATCTCTTTGCGATTCTTAATGAATTTCGCGCATCTCGCGAACGTGTAGTTGTCGGGTACGATTTTGATGAGTTCCGGGAAATGGTACGAATACCACTCGCTGCAAACATAAATAAATAAATAATTAATGATGATGATGTGACGGCGGCGTCGAGTGCGGTGGTTTCGCTTCTTTCTTTCTTTCTTTTTTCTACTACTCACCGTATACGCATAGAGAATGTATTGACGTCCTTGTCCAACTGATCGAGGAGAGCTATGCTCTGAATGATCATGTTGTCAACACGGTTAACGTTGAACTTGACTTTAGCCCTGGAATAGGAATGGCCGAGACCCAATTGAGCAACTCCGGCGCTCTGATTGGTGAAACCCTTGACCAGATTCGGAAAGTAGTTCCTGATGCCCCTGATGATCTCGGGCACTGAGCCAGTGTGATTGCACTGGATGGCGAGGGCCTCGGTGATGGCCGCACCCAGCTTGGCATCTGCGACGCCCAAGGTGACGGTCTTCTTTTTCTTGCCCTTGGGCACGGTGATGTCGAGGAACTGCTGCAGTTCCTCGGTGACGATGCCTTCGGATACGGCGTTGATGTTCTCCAGAGCGGTGACGGCCGTCTTGAACGGAGAGAATCCGGTCAGCTTGACGACGCTCTTGAAACGGCTCAACTCCTTGATCGACTCCTCGATCGAGGGCACCATAAGTCCGATCTCTTCGAACTCGAGCACCTCGAACACGCCGTACCCAGCGGCATGCTCGTACAAAACGAACAGCTGCGACTGCGGACAAACAACAACAACAACAATAATAACAATGAAAGCATTTTAATTTGATTTCGTGATCAAAATCGACGATGACGAAAATAAAAGAAAATGGCACCCGCCTGCCTGCCTCGCAACCATGCCTTAAAAGTGAGGTTATGTTGTTGGTAAACACACGTTCTGGCTGGCGTGGGGTAGCGTTGCCGTTTTTATTTGCATGTACGTACACGTGCATTTCAATTGTATTTAGGGCCCCCCGCAACAGATTAAAGACTTTACTCACCATTCTTCCTGAACGAACGTCCTCGTCGACTATTTATTAGTTACACAAATTACTCAAATGCAGAACGGGACTGTTGACAAAACGACCATGTGGCCGCCGCAAACAAGCGAACACGAAACAACGAATACCAAACAATTCGCTCGGATGGACGAGGATGGAAAACGACTGGTGGCGACGACGGCGGCAATCGCGGGAAAACAACGACACTGACGACGCCATCTATATTCTCGCCCTGCAAATGTACCACGAAAATAATGTACCCAATGAGATGAACGTGTGCGAACGACAACAAATTTGTATCGAGATCTACGCTCTGATCTACACCACAATTTCATGTTCCTCGCAATATAAACTGATGTCTTTCATATTTCTCACGGCATCGATGTTTGGTTCGGTATAATGTTGATAATTCGTAACCGTTTTCATCGTTACTAGGATTGTCTAAGACAGCTGATCGAAACCGTTAAGATAGTGAACCGGTCAAGTGGACTCCTCTGGATCCTCCGCAGTTTGTTGTTCTACCATAAAATAAGTGTAATATATATTTACAGAATGATATGTGTTGATGGTGGTGATGGTATTAAGCAAATGTGTGTTTTTATGGTTTGCAGGGTTGTAGTATCAGAATGTCCGGTTACAGGAGAGAATACACAAGGGATGAGGATCAGCAAATAGTTGATTACATTTTGCAGAACGATGCCGTTTACAAATTACGTGGGACAGCGATGTGGAAGCAGATGGAGCAGTCAAAGCAGTTTGACAGAACATGGCAATCGTTAAAGAACAGATTCCTGAAAAAGATCTATGACAATATGCATCTTATGGATATCGAGCATGCAGACTCTGAGAAGATCAGAAAAGGATTTCAGGCCACCAAGAATGACCCTAAAATGAAAGACTGTAAATATACCAAGCAGCAGCATGATGTGGAGTTCTCCGATTGAGAGAGAGCAAGAGAAAGATCAACATCAATTATAAATATTGTACAATATGAATTATTTTTACCATAGAGATAAATCTTTTTATATGAAACGGTTGCGTTTGCTGCCTCCTTCTGTTCTCTCTGCTCCTCTTCCTCCTTAATTCCTCGAATACTGCTGCACTGAAAAATAATTGCATGCAATTCTTTATGTGTATGTACGTACGCTTGCATACATGTCGTGCAGGTTGCGGTCAACAATCGAGAGACCAGCTGTCATCATGACATGACATATGTGTCAATGATCAGAGGCGGTCTTGTTTGTCTCTTCGTCGGTGAATTTGATTATGATAATAATAATGTTGACGATGATTTCGTAGAATTGCTTCAATCGCTCCATCTGGCTCCACCGCTACCGCTTGAACTGTATCAACTCGCTCGTACACTACTAGCCCGTGAATAATATTGAGACAAACGAACGAAGAAGAGGTAGGAAAAAAGAGAAGTGCACGAGAGATTTATTGCATCACATTGGTGAAGAAGTGTGAGAGTGGTTGTAAAAGAGAGGATCATCGAAATTACAGCAATGACAACCGCAAAGGAAGAGCTTGGTGAGTGTGGTGATGTTGATGAAACCCACCCGTATCTGCTTTCATTGATGAGATGTTGTAATCTTTTTGTTCTATTGCTTCCATGTAATAGAACTGCTGGAACGTGTTTTCATGAGAATCGGTTCAACGGAAGATGATGCGCAACTGGAGAGAGAGCTGGGCAAGTTTCTGCCACCTGTTCTACTGAAGCTCTCTTCGGAGAAGGATGGCGTTCGAAAGAAGGCAAGAGATGTTTTCATTTTTTGAAGAGATAAATGTGACTTATTATTATTATTGTTATTGATGGTGCAGGTCATGGAGCTGCTGGTGCACGTGAACAGGCGGTTGAAGAGTAGGCCTTTAGTTCGACTGCCGTTCGATGCGTTGCTCGCCCAATATCAGGATCCGATGGCAACATCTTTCGTGATCGTACGTTCAAAAAACATAGCCAAATCACACAACATATAGTATTATAATATGTTTTAGAATTTCACGATAATCTATCTGAAATTGGGTTTCCCGCGGTTGACCATCGAGGAACAGGTGGCTCTAGTGCCGGGCGTGCTGATGTCGATGGAGGGAAAACCCGAGACGCACCAGGATGGGCTGATGATGCTGCTGGTGCCGTTGCTCGGGGAAGTCACTGTGCCGATGGACGCGGCAAAGAGGAAGGCTTTTCTAGGTGTCAACAGTAATTCGAAGATTTTGCAGCATTTTCTGACGCTCCTCCTCGACATGCTCCTGCTGCCATACGGGTGAGAAAGATAGAGAGTCATGTGCTGGCCTCGATATGGATTTGCGACGGTTGTACTTGCTCGTTGCAGGGTGTCGCCTGCTGAGGTGAAGGAACCGAACGGAGCGGATTTCGCGTCTCCACCTGGAATGAGCGTCGATAGTTTCAGACGAGTGACGAACGGCTTCAAATCGTTGAAGGCTGAGGATCTGGAGAAGGTTCGTACAAGAATCGTCGTCGTCGTGATCATACAATATTTATATATATGTGTGTGTGATGTTGTAGATGAAGTTGGGTATCGTCAAGTTCCTTTCGAGCGGAATCTTCGAACCTGAGAGAATTCTCATCCATATGATAGTTGGTGCTGCGGATACTCGCTTCAGCGTCGCCAATATTGCAGACTCTGAGCTGAAGAGGATCGTCGGGTAGGAGCGTTCAGTAATTGCTGCTGCTGCGGATGATGTTCATTATTGTTGTTGTTGTTGCTGTTGTTCAAGGCTAATTAATTGGAACAACAAGAATCTTTCTGGGAACCTGTACATGCTGTTCCTAGGCACTTTCAATCCGATCAACGTGCCGCCGAACAGAAGGAAGACGGAGGCGAGCACCAGGATCCGACTGAAGCTCCTCACCTACCTGGGCCGTTTCCAAGGTAAGGGAATCGCTCTGCAGCTGGCCACGCGTGTCATCCTCGACGCTCTGTTCGGCACGAACACGAACGCTCGTCTGAAGACGTTGGCGCTGAGTTTTGCCATAACGATCGTTCGGACGTGCGACATCGACGACGTGCAGAAATCGGCCGTCTGGTTGAAGTCGGTGCCGACGAAACTGATCACCGAAGGCGATAAGCAGCTTCTCGCCCAGTCCTTCGCCATACTCGGTCTGCTGTGTCAGCGATGCCCGGAGTCGTTTCGCAACGATTTCCACGTGCTCATGCTCATTTTCGAGAAGTTGAGCGACGCCGACGCCGATGCCAATCTGAAGCTGCAGGTGAAGGAGGGCGCCCTCAACATCGTGACCTCGATGAGTCCGAGCACCTTCGATCAGACGGACACACCGTTCGTGCTGCTCAAGACGTACGTGCAGTCCGCCGAGTCGATGGTGCGTTACGTGGCCGTCAGATGCCTCGCCTCGATCTTTCCCGCAGATCACGTGCCATCCAGGCTGCAGCTTCTTCTCGCCACCGGAGACGCGTGAGCAATAATCATCAATATTTCGATCGATCGATAGATTTTAATGTTCTTCGAATCCGCAGGAAGGACGACGTCTGCACCGAAGTGTATCGATCTCTGTATGGGAACGGCGGCGGCGCCGACGACGGTGGCCTGAGGGGGCGCAACAGGGCCGAGGTCGAACGATCGCTGCGAGGTTGGAGCGAGGCGGATCGTCGTTCTCTGGTGGTGCCTGCATTCAAGGAGATGGTGCGCTACGTCTTCTCCGACGGTCAAGCGATGCTTGAGCAGGGTCGTGCTCCTGCAGCGGTCTACGCAGAGACGCTCATCTACATGCGGTTCTGTCTGCTCAAGGATCTGATGGAGGTACCGATTAGCTGCGGCGAGGTGTTGCGTCATCCGTGCCCCACCACGCCGATCATCCGTGCTCACCTTCTGAGTATCTACGAGCAGGAGTGCAAGACCGGCAACGGTGCACTTCATCAGTACGCCGCGTTGGTACGACTCTTCATGCTGAAGATTGCAAGTGAGTGCAATGACAATTTCCCGATTCGTTTGTTACATGCGTTCGTTCGTTCGTTCGTGTTTGTTTCGTTTCGATAGATACGGACACGCTGGGCTGCATGATCGAGCTGTTGGGTTGCGTTCCGCAGCTGCACGGCACTCTCTCCGCAGACCGCAAATGGCTGAAGAACCTGATGCTGACGAGCGGCAAGGAGGAGATCCGCGAGTCCGCGGCCACGCTCTACGCCATCCTGCTGCTCGGCAGTGAAGAAGATGCGAGCGCAGTATTGTCGTTCGATGAGGAGGTAGAAAGCTTGCGCGAGCAGGCGCAGACGGGAAGGCAGCTGGAGGCGCAGAGCGGAGCCATCTTCGCCGTCGGCTACTGCCTAGAAAGAAGGATGCAAAATGCGACGAAGATGCAGGACGAAGCGTTAGTCCGTCTCCTGATCGCAGCGCTCGAAACGTTCGGTAAATTGAATTACTACAATCATCATCATCGTCGTCATCATCTTTGCTTCGTTTCAGTTCCGTTCTTGACCAACAACGTGAGCAACACCACTAGCGGCACCATCACCCTGAACAATGCCTGCTTGGCAATCGGATTGCTGGCCAAAGGCGGTCCGCTTCCATTGAAAAACGACGACGAAAAGGAGGATGTTACAGGATCATCGTCTTCCTCCTGCAGCAAATTAACGTTGGTGAAGGCGCTTCTGGTGACGATGAACAATGCCAAGCTTGCGACCAAATGCAGGGAGAGGGCGGCACGCACCCTGGGTCTGCTTGCAGTCGGCGAACGTAATTTTCCGCACACCCGGCTCATCATCCAGGGCCTCCTGGACACGGTCAAAGAGGTGAGTGAGCAAAGCGATACACGCAGATACGATTATAAACATAATTAATTAATTAATTCTCGTTCAGACGAAAGACGTGGAGGTCCACTTTACGATCGGCGAGTCGCTGGTGATGTGCGTGCAGGGCGTCCGATCGCCGGAGGCGCGGAACGCGTGGACGGTACTTCCTGCGGACCACGAACGCACGTCGAATGTCCAGGGGGATGTTCAGATCGAGCTGGACGAGATGCTCGAATGGTTGCTCGGAGAGCTACTGAATTTCGCGACCGGCACACACCCCAATTCGAAGCAGTCATCGAGCATCTGGTTGCTCGCGCTGCTTCGCAATTGCGTGGATCGCGCACCTATCGAAAGCAAATTGCAGCAGCTGCAGCAGACGTTCATGCAGCTCCTCGCCGAGAGTAACGATGTGGTGCAGGACGTCGCCTCGAAAGGTCTCTGCCTCATCTACGACCACTCCAAGTCCGAGGATCTGCTGACCGCTCTGATGGATCAGCTGTCGGCGGGAAGGCGGCAGGTCGTGCAGGTGGATGACAACACGAAGTTGTTCGAGGAAGGTCAACTTGGAAAGGCTCCAACCGGGTGCGTACACGAGCACGCGCGTACCCTACGGGCACGTTTAATCATTCATTTAATTCGGTTCGCAGTGGTAACCTGTCCACGTACAAGGAGCTGTGCTCGCTCGCCTCCGACCTGAACAAACCGGATATGATATATCAGTTCATGCAGCTGGCCAATCACAACGCGATGTGGAATTCGAAGAAGGGAGCCGCTTTCGGATTCGCCAGCATCGCCGATCGCTGCGGCGAGCGACTGCAGAGCTACCTGCCCGGAATCATACCGAAATTGTACAGATACCAGTACGATCCGTCGCCCAATCTGCAGGCATCGATGCAGAACATCTGGCGCACTCTGGTCTCTGAGCCGCAGAAGATGGTAGAATAGAACGAACAGCCAGTGTGGAAGGTGGACGAAAGGCACTTGATATGTGATATTTCACTTGCAGCTGGACCTCTACCACAACGAGATACTGGCAGAGCTGCTTGCGAACCTGACGTCACCGCAGTACAGGGTACGTCAGTCCTGCTGCCTGGCGTTGCAGGACTTTCTGAAGGGGGCCGGCAATCGCAGCATTCACGATTCGGTGCACGCCATGCACGAGCTGTGGTCAGGCCTGTTCCGAGTGATGGACGATCATCACGAGCAGACGCGTCTCGCCGCTACAAGGACGGCGAGAGTTCTAAGCAAAGTCAGTATATAATCATAATCATTGGTATTATCTTGTATCATTTTGTTTGTATGTGATGTGCGGCGATAGCTGTGCGTGCGAGGTGCAGATTTGTCGCAAGGAAAGAACGGCGCGAAGATGATCGAGGCGATAATGCCGGTCCTTCTGTCCAGTGGTATCACGAACAGCGTTCTCGAGATACGCATAGTCAGTTTGGAGACGACGTCCGAATTGGTCGTTGCGGCCGGGGAGCAACTGAAACCGGTCCTGCCGCACCTAATACCGGCCCTGCTGCTCGCCACCAGCGAACTAGAGTCGAGCCGCATGTCGCAGCTGAGCGCGATGCTCGGGGCGCAGAGTAACGCCCAGGAGGCCGTGGACACGTTGCGCGCCAGCATGGCCAAAACTCATGTGACCATGGAAACGGTAACCAAGTGTTTGCGGTACGTGGACTGCTCGATTCTGGAGGAGCTGGTGCCGAGGATCGTCGATCTGATGAAGGGTAGCGTCGCGCTCGGCACGAAGGTCGTGTGCGCTCACTTCATCACCCTGCTGACCGTGCAGACGGACGGTCAGATACTGCAGCCGTACGCCGGACGAATCCTCTCGACCCTCGTCATGGGTCTGACCGATCGTAACGCGCTCGTCCGAAAGAATTACGCTTCGACGATCGGTCACGTAGTGCGCGCCGCCAAAGACTCGAGCCTGCAGAAGCTCTTCGCCAAACTGAAGATGTGGTACTTTGAGCGAGAGGATGACGCGATCCGTAACGCTTGCGCCCACACCATACAATCGGTGGGTGTGCACAATCACGAGATCTTCAAGGCGCACTCCGAGGTTCTGCTGCCTCTCGTATTCTTCGCGATGCACGCGGACCACGGCCAGTGTTGCTGGCAGGAGGTGTGGGACGAGCACGGACCCGGCACCGAAACGGCGATACGACAGAACGTGGAAGCCATCTGCGAGACTCTCACAGCCGCCCTCGACTCGCCGTCGTGGACGATGAAGGCGCAAGCGGCGAACGCCATCTCGACGGTCGCCGCGAAACTCGGAAAGAGCATGGAGAAGCAGCACATGATCGCACTGATGAACGTCCTCGTCGCCGGCCTCAAAGGACGCACCTGGTGCGGCAAGGATAAACTGCTGATGGCCGTCGCGACGATCTGCAGCAATTGCACGTGAGTGTAGAGTAGTTATTTCGGTGGTCGGATCTTGTTTATTTCTCATGTCATTTTATTCGCAGCGAAGCGATCAGATCGGGGGATGACGGTGGTTCCGAGTCCTCTGGCATAGATGTGAACGTCGTGGTCGACGCGGTTCTGAGGGAGGCGCGCAAAGAGGAGGTCGTTCACAAGATCAAGGCACTGGAGGCGCTCGGAGATGTGCTCGAAAGTCTGCAGGTGGACCGATTCGAGGAGGTGTATCGGATCGCCGAGACGATCATGTCGGAGAGGGAAAGTGTAGGCAACGGCACCGATGAGACGGGCGTCGGGTCGTCGTCGTCGGCGGCAAACGACGAGGATGCGGCTGCCAGCAGGGAGAACAGGCTGAAGCTGCGCGAAGCGGTTTACGTGCTGCTCGGTAAAGCGTGGCCGAAAGGTGCCGCCGACACCCAGGACAAATTCAGCGTAATGTTTGCCGAACACTGCGCCACCTACCTGCCGCTCTCCACTCGAAACGTGCAGGTCTCCATAGTCGCTTCGTTGCGCGACTACGCCGACAAACTGGTCATCCTCGAACGCGACTCGCTCGACGCGGAGGAACGTCTCCGGCTGAACGCCATCGTCGACAACATGGTGACTGCGCTCGCCTACACTCTGACGATCACCAAGTACACCAGACTCAAGAAGGAAACGCTGAACGTTCTGCAAGTGCTCGCCAAGAAGCTCAAAGGTATGTGGTGGTGGAGACGATGGTTACTTGCTATTTTCAAATGAGTTAATTGTGCTCGTCTCGTTCGTTCATTGCAGAGAAATTGCCTGAGAATAGGAGGGAATTCGAAAAAGTAACACAACTATTTGCGGCGAACTTGGGCGATCTCTCCCGAGACGGTCAACCCGAGATCAAGTCCAGACTGACCGATCTGAAGCTGCTCTTCAAGACCGATTGAGGGATACGATGAAGGATACGATGTGTACGTGTCGTATGAGAGGGTATACTAAAATTAAATAATATTAATATTAATCAATGTGTAACAAGGGAGATGTTTGTTAAGAGATGTGCGAGTATACACACACTTAGACAACCCCCAGTAAGCCTCGATGTATCGATGTACAACAATATATATATATATATACATATATTTAAATATTAATGGGGACGTGGATGTTCGTTCTTTTATCTTTCTTTTGTATTCTACAATTTTACTATTCATGTACAACACACACCATGTCGTAGCCAATCTAATCTCTTGTAATATCTGTGTTAGTAGCATAGGCGAATTCCAAACATTACTTTTATGTTTATGATTACGATTGATTGATTGATTCCCCCGTGTCTGGCTTATAAAACGAATGTATTATCGTAAAATAAATGTTTCCACCTCGTATTCTTTCAATTACAATCATTTATACAAACAAACGAACGACGAAAGAGTAATTATTATTATGTTGGTATTTTCTGTTTGCGTATGACTTCAGGTTAGATTAGGTTATGTTCATGTGAAATTTGTAAATAAACAAACGGCGCTCGATTCGTATTGGTGTGCAGTGCAGTGTGCAAGTGAAACGAGTGAAACTACCACCAGCACGTTTAAAAGATGAGCAAGGAAGCAGAGCCGCCTCCACTGAAGGTAAGATTGCTTAACGTTAACTTTACGTAAAACCGAGAGGTTTGAATGACTGAGTGAAATGCTCTGCAGAGATATCGGAAAGAGGAAGATAAGGATGCGAGGGGACGAAACAACCACAGTGATTCAGATGACGATGAATACGTGCCGTACGTTCCTATCAAGGAGAGGAAAAAGCAGCAGCTGGTCAAGCTAGGCAGAATCGGACAGGTGTGATTGATTATCATTATTTGTGTTGTTGTTAGTTGTGGGGGTTTTAACTTTTCTGTCGGTTCAGCTTAAGGATGATCAGAGTAAGCCAAAGTCGTCCAGCGAAAACGAGACGAACGACGATGAGGACGAGGTGGAGGTGTGGGGCAGAAAGTACAACATTTCGTTGCTAGATCAGCACACGGAGCTGAAGAAATTGGCTGAAGGTGAGTCAGGATTGAGATTATTTGAAGATGCAGAATGATCGTGTTGTTCTTGTATGATTGATGATTGCAGCGAAAAAGGTGAGTGCAGCAGAGAGACAGCTGCGAAAGGAGGAGGAGATCCTGGAGAGCGTCGCAGAGAAGAAGGCACTGATGGGTGTGTCCGAGCTGGCCAAGGGTATCCAGTACAACGATCCGATTAAGACGAGGTAATACGATGGACTGAGAGACGAACGAACGAACTAATCAAACCGTTTTGTTGCAGCTGGAGGCCACCGAGATTCGTGAACGAGATGAGCGAGGAGAGACACGAACGTGTTAGACGTGAGCTGCGCATCCTGGTCGAGGGGGAGAGCATCCCGGCGCCTCTGACCACGTTCCGTCAGATGAAACTGCATGCGAGCATCGTCGCCGCATTGGAGGGACGCGGTATCAAAAGTCCGACGCCGATCCAGGTGCAGGGCATCCCGACGGTGCTCGCAGGTCGCGATCTGATCGGTATCGCCTTCACCGGTTCGGGGAAGACTCTCGTCTTCGTGCTGCCCATAGTCATGTTCTGCTTGGAGCAGGAGGTGAAACTGCCGTTCATCAAGAACGAGGGTCCGTACGGCCTGATCATCTGTCCGTCCCGAGAACTCGCCAAGCAGACCTTCGACATTATCCAGGGTTTCTGCGCAGGACTTCGGAAGAACGGCATGCCAGAGATTCGCAGCTGCTTGGCAATAGGCGGGGTGCCCGTCTCCGAGTGCATCGAAATAATACAGAGGTATTAATATAGAGAAAGTACATGTACAGACATTTAACCACATTTTTGCGTTCGTGTTGCAGGGGAGTTCACATAATGGTTGCAACGCCCGGTCGACTCATGGACATGCTCGAGAAGAAAACCGTTCGACTCGGTGTTTGCCGGTATCTTTGCATGGACGAGGCGGACAGGATGATCGACCTGGGCTTCGAGGAGGACGTCCGTACAATCTTTTCCTATTTCAATGTGAGTATCTACAGCAAGTAGTAGCAGAAGAAGAAGAAGAAGAAGCAACTTGAAAGAAAAACATTTTGATTTGTTGAGCGCAGGGTCAACGACAGACGCTTCTCTTTTCGGCGACGATGCCGAAGAAGATACAGAACTTTGCGCGTTCGGCGCTCGTGAAGCCGGTCACGATCAACGTGGGACGGGCCGGTGCCGCCTCGATGAACGTCGTCCAGGAGGTCGAGTACGTGAAGCAGGAGGCCAAGATCGTGTACCTGCTCGAATGTTTGCAAAAGACGCCGCCGCCGGTGCTCATCTTCGCCGAGAAGAAGCAGGACGTGGACGCCATCCACGAGTACCTGCTGCTCAAGGGCGTCGAGGCGGTCGCGATTCACGGCGGCAAGGACCAGGAGGAACGTTCCAGATCGGTGGAGGCATTCCGGAAGCAGCAGAAGGACGTGCTCGTTGCGACGGACGTCGCCTCCAAGGGTCTCGATTTCGCGGACGTGCAGCACGTCATCAATTACGATATGCCCGACGACGTGGAGAACTACGTGCACAGGATCGGACGTACGGGCAGATCCGGTAAGCAGGGCGTCGCGACGACGTTCATCAACAAGGCGAACGACGAGTCCGTGCTGCTCGATCTGAAGCATCTGCTGATCGAGGCCAAGCAGAAGGTGCCCCAATTCCTGGCAGATCTCTGCTCCGAGAACGAGAAGTACCTGAACCTGGGCGACGACAAAGGTTGCGCCTACTGCGGCGGTCTCGGCCATCGCATCACCGACTGCCCCAAACTGGAAGCGCTCCAAAACAAGCAGGCCTCGAACATCGGAAGACGCGATTACCTCGCCAACACCGCCGCAGACTATTAACCCTTGCTCCTGTCGTTTCGAACAATCATTTATTTGGAAATACTACCACTATTATTATTATTATAATTGTTGTTGTTGTTATTACTATTAATATATTACTATAGCATACAAAGAAATACACATCAACATCATCATTAACAACAGCAGCATCAGCAGCAGCAACAACAACAAGATATATATAAATATAAGGAACAGAGGAGATAAGGAAATGAGTGTGATGACTAGATTTGAATAATAATTATTATTAGAGGAGGTGGAGGAGGATGAGAATCGTTTAGAGTTGAATCACCGTCATCCTCTCAGTTTCCGTGTTGCATTCGTTGCTAGCAAGGTGTAGTGGTTGCTTTGCTGGCAACGCTTCCGCCTCTTCCATTTCCTCCTTCTCATTTCTGCATCGACGATCGGCTTCGATGAGAAGACGAGCTTCCAAATCAAAATCATCCTCGACGTCGATGATCAACTTTCGCTCGCTGCTGATGCTGAGGAAGAGGGCTGCAAGTATCGCAACGATTATGGCGAGCAGCAGAAACCATTTCGGTATCCCCGAGTTCCTGGACGCACAATCCAACCAATCGCCGGACGGCTGCTGCTGCTGCTGCAGTTGCGAATTTCCACGACGATCGTCCATCGCTTCCACGATCTCTTCCGTCCTCCAGTGATCATCGATCGGCATAGTCCGGATCTTTGCCTCCGGTATCTTGTATTCGACGCTGTATCCGATGATCTCGATTTGATTTTGCATCAGCGGTTCGAGGATCAAATCCTCCGACTCGACGATCTCCAATTCTGGTTCGACGATGACCGCAGCACCACCGCTCCTATCCTGCTGACGAAGCTGCTCGAATTGCAGGAACAACGGGATCAGCGACAGATCGGCCGCTTCCTTTCTCTTCCAGGTCGCCGAGCAGCCCACCTCGCACGACTTTAGCTGTTCCGTCCTCCCAGTGTATGCCTCGTTGCAAGCTTTTGCATATAAATATATAAATTGTCGTTTGTGATGATAATGATAAGGATCAACTTACAGAGATGACATTCTTCTTTTGTCGAATTCAGATCGTGATCCTCCCTCAGGTATATGATGTTGAAGATGCGACAGCCCCTCTGGCAAATCTCCTGCACGTCCTCGATCTGCGACCAATTTTAACAAATTATTAATTGATGACTCTTGCAGACGCATTAATATACTGATGTGCAGTTTTGTGGTGTGCTGCTGATGACTATCACAGACCTGGGGCAGCAGGAAGAAGCTCTCCGCACACGCTTCCTTGCATTGATCCAAATCACCGGCATCACCGCCGACGCTTGCTCCCACCGAGACGCACACGTACAGCAGGACTGCAGCGGGAGCTAACGACCGCAACCTCGACATGTCCTTTTGTTACTTGCAGAAATCGCTCAACTCTTTCCTTTCCGTTGTTCTCGACCACTCGACCGAACAAACGAACGAAACTCGCTCTCTCTCTCTCTATATCTTACTCACATTACAGAAACGCAACAATAATAACAACAAACCACCCACCACACCGCACCGCACTTTGTTCTCACGTCAATCAGAGAGCGACAAACGTCAAACAATGCGAGATACGTCAGCTGTCAGAATGGTGAGAATAAAATCGCGGCATTGCGATTAGCGAACAATAATAACAATAACAACAACAAGTGTGTGTGATTTTGGTGGTCGCGATTAGTAAATGTTGAAAAAAAAATAGAATTGATTGAACGGAAGGTTGCGAACAGTTGCGAATTGTTGCGAATTTAAAACGAACGGTTGGCGAAATCGTAAATTTGACAAGTGCCGCCACAAATAAGTTGTTGACAGTGGTGGTGGTGTTGTTGAATTCTAACCTAGAGACTAATAAAAATAAGTAAGTTTCCATTTCGTTGCACTGTTTGATAACAATATTATCAACATTTGTTAAATATTCGATATTGATTGATTGATTGTTTGTAGGATGAGTACGAGACCGGACGATCACCGCAGGAAATGGGATAGGGAAGAGTACGAGAGATTGGCAGAGGACAGGAAGAGGGAGGAAAAAGAGGAGAAGGATGAGGACGAGAAGAAGAAGAAGGGACCACCCGTGAAGAGGGAACTGTTGAAGCAGAGGGAATACAAGATCGACCTGGACAGCAAACTGGGCAAAAGCATCGTCATCAATAAGAGCACGCCGACATCGCAATCGGGTGGATACTACTGCAACGTGTGCGATTGCGTTGTCAAAGACTCGATCAACTTTCTCGATCACATCAACGGGAAAAAGCACCAAAGAAATTTGGGCATGTCGATGCGCATCGAGAGGAGTTCCCTGGACGCCGTCAAGCAACGTTTCCAGGTGAACAAGCGAAAGATGGAGGACAGAAAGAAGGAGTACGACATGGCATCGAGGATGCAGGAGCTCGCCGAGGAGGAGGAGAAGTTGCGCGAGTACAGGAGGGAGAGGAGAAGGGAGAACAAGCGAAAGATCGAGGACATCTCTGAGGATGGCGGAGGAGGCGGTGGCGGTGAGATGGAGCAAAAGGACGAATTGGCAAGCGTCATGGGTTTCTCGGGGTTCGCCGGAGGTGGCGTCGGTGGCAAAAGGAAGTAGAAAGACGTTATTTATTTAAATATCGTAATAGAGGAGCAGCGACAGGGTACAGGGCGATCGTAATCATAATTATTGTCGGTAGATGTGGATGAGAGACGGTTGTCGACGAGAAAGCGTCCTCGACGATCGGATCCATGATGAAGTTGCACTGGACCGTGATGATGGAATCGACGACGGTCCGGACGACTCGTTTCATCACCTTCGCCGCCTCCTTTCCGCACACCTTGGCCGCCTTGATGTAGTAGCAGTCGGCAATGTCCTTGTACGCCCTTTTTGTTGTTGTTGTTGTATTGTACACGAACAGACAATAACTTAAAGTTATATGTATATGTATTACCTGCATATTGCCCTGCGACTTGAGTCTTCAGTCCAGTCGGGCGGTCCGAAGCACGTTTCAAAGTCCTCGTGCAGCTGCTTCAGACAGGCAAAGTGTTCCTTGAAGTCGGCACGCAACCTGCTGTCCTGTTCGCAGATGGCGTCGTACAGTCTGTCGACTCCCTTGATCAGCTGTATGTAGAGGTCCTTCTCCGGTGGAATGCGACACGTCTGCAGGAACTGGTCCATCTTGTCCAGACTCTCCGATACCTGCCTATTTGTTTGTTTGTTTGTCGTTATTGCGCAACGTTATTGCGTTACTTGCACAGCAGATGGAGATTGTCGAAGGTGGACAGGTTGATGATGCTCTCCGGATTGATTGCCTGTATCTCTGCCAGATAGACCATCATCTGATCGTCGCTGCAGTTCGGCACGCCATCCGGACAGCACGATAAGTTCCTGCTCCTCTTCATTCTTCTCCTTCTCTCTATCGTCCCGGTGACGTCTTCACGTTTGTGCTTCAGGATGTAAATGTTTAAAGCATCACCGCCCTCGCCTTCGCCCTCGTTCTCTTTCTCGGTAGCAGGAGATGCAGGCAACGACGAATTCGATGATGATGCAGATGACGATGAGGAGGTGGAGGAGAACCATCGTTTAACGTTGGACAAGAATCCCTGATCTGTGCGCATCCGTTCATCAAACTTACCATTCGAAACGTTCGATAGAAGAAGCATCAATAGTAAAATGTATAAAATGAAAACTGGTGTCGCCGGCATAGCAAAACCATTGACAGCAGACAAACAAACAGACAGACAGAGACAATCAATTTGTTTGAAAGTTTCGAATATGAACTGAAGTGAAAAACATTATTTTTGCTCCGATCGTCATGTAATATAAAGAAACGCATATATTCTATTTTATTGTATACGTAGAGAGAGGAGTGTGGGACAAGTTGTAAATGAGAAATAAATCATTTCGAAAATGTAAATTGAAAGCGCAAGTGGAGCGCAATTGTTGTATTTAGATCACCGCAGCGTGCACCGATGCACCGTGGGTTGCGTTTGAATGAGTTTATTTTGGGATTCAGCTGAGTGCTGCTGAACTCGAAGAAAATCAATAATCATAAGTATTATGCCATACTAAACGACGACGACTAGACGAAGTCTACAAGATGAGGAAACGATGTTCGTTCAATATTCTGTATGTTTTGCTGGCGTCGTTGGGAGTTTGCAGGGCTGAGAATGTTTTGATGACCGAGGTGTTTGAGATCAAGGTGAATCCGTTGATGTTCAATTGGACGTTCGATGGTAAGCTGAATAGATTGATTGATTACGGTACGGTATTACTTGGTATTACTATTTTAGGTATAAGCGATCAGTTCGTGTATCAGGCATCTCTGCTGAACGCTCCGGATCTACCCAAATGGATCAACTACATATACAGCGGAAGACACGGTGCCGGTTTCCTTTATGGGGTGCCACCGAATCGGATGGAGCTGGTCACGTTGGAGATCGTGGGATTGAATAGGATGAACTACGAGACGAGACGCGTCGTTCTACCAATTTCCATCACCGAGAAGCTGAGTCCGGCCAGGTACGAGGTGCAGCTGAAGATCGACAATTTGAACGTCGAGGATATGTTCGACGTGGAGCGAATGGATCGGCTGAAGGACGTGTTCAGGAAGAGACTGTGGAAGGACAGCGAGGAAGATCTGTACGTCACGTTCCTAGCGTCGGCGATAGAATTGGGCGCTCGCCTCCCCCTCAATCCGGACGAGGGTGACGGGTACGTAGCAGTAGTAGTAGTAATAGTAACCGTCCACTTTTATTTATATTATTTGAAATGAATGACAATTGGCAGAGTCGTGCTGCGAATAGGGAGCAGGGTGCCGCTTTCGCAAGAGTTGATCGAGCTGCAGGAGGAGGTGAAACCGTTATGGAAGGTGCCGCTCTGCCCGAGGGATTTTAAGAGGACCACGGTGGAGCGCTTCTTCAGGGAGGCCGGTTTTGCGTTGGATTGGTGCGCCTTCAGATTGGTATGTACGCAATAGTGCAATAGCAACGTGCATGTTGTAACAAGATCGTTTGTTTCATGGAGCTGGAGGACAACAGTTCGGCCATGCAGCATTCGAGTTCGAGCATAGAGAACGTGCTGATGATCAGGAAGGATCACGACCTGGGACTGCCCGATCACTGGGAGAGCGTCCTCATCGACGACGTCCCGGAGCGCAGCTACGTCCACGAATTCCTCTTCACCATTCTCATCCCCATGTTTTTGATGACGATCCTCGCATTGGCACTCTCTCTGATACTCTGCTTCCACCACGAGGGCATGTGAGTTGTTTCTCTCTCTCTCTACCTCTCTATCATTCAGTCTCTTCTTGTATCTTTATATATTCTATAATAATTCTCTCTTTCTGTTTCTCTCTTCTCGTTCCGGCACTACTTGCGTACTTTTGCAGGGCTGATCCTCTTAGCGAAGATTACTTTAATAACGTTTTTCATATATGTACTGATCATTATTTCAGGTAACTGTTGTTTGTTTGTATGTGCAGACTATTTAACGTTTTCTTGTTTTGCTCTTTATCTTTATCACTAACGATATTTGTTGTTTTCTAATGCGTTCATTTCGATCGTGATCGTGATGTAATTTTGTTTTTGTTTGTTTTTTGTTGGGCAGTTCGAAACAACGAAGAGGCAACGAAGAGGACGAATCGAATCATCAGTTTGCAAGCATCCAGAGGGCGACCCAATCGTTGAGGAACTTTTCGACGTCGCGCGACTTTAGCTGTCTCAGCCCCGAATCGGTGCACCAACACTTGAAGGCCACCAACACCACCACGAGCAGCAGCAGGGGCGTCGCGACTGCTTCTTCAGATGGCGGCAGTCCTCCTTTCAATACTTCTACCATGACGACGACGGCGAGTGGCAAGGGCATCCATTGCAGGCCAAGTCCACCGCCCTACGTCCGGCCCAAATTCAAGCCGGACTTTTGACAGTCGCCGCGCACCTTCTACTGCTGAGAAAGAAAGTAGCAGCAGCAGCAGCAGCATCATCATTAGTCGCAAATCTAGTCAATAACAATAACAATATCAAGATTTAGTCATACAATATATGCAGTGCAATAAATATATTCACCTTCACCTGAATGTAGTAACACTGTTAATCATCACAGTAATATGGTAACGATAATCGCAAACAACGTACATTATTAGCATATTTTGATTTGGTTTTAGGGCTGAGAGAAAGAGAGGGAGAGAAAGTAAATCGATATTCGTATGTAAATTATATAGATTGAAAGACGGCACGGTATGACACTTTGCACTTGACGTTTGTGGTGTGAGAAATTTCGAATAATTGGAAAGTAGAGTTTAGAATTGTTTGTTTCCGGAAAAGGCTGGATGAGCTTGAAGCAACAAGACGCAAAGAGCGTAAATTTAGAAATCATCGTTCCTCCTTCCTTCCTTCCTTCCTATATGCTGTGCGTGCGTGCGTGAGTGAGTGCGAATAGTTGTGTTGGTAAGCACCGGAAATGTGCATGAAATGCAAACACTTTCGATTTTATTATTGATAAAGAAGCAATTAAAATGATACAGTTTGCGAATTGAATCAACGGAATCACCGTTAAATATATATTTATATGTATATTGGAGAAGTGTCGTGCGTGTAAAGTGCTTTCACCGCGCGATATTTATATTTGCAATTTGCGTCTGCATCATCAATACGTAGAACACTTTCTAAGCGCTCGCATTGCTCTAACTGTTGATTTGATCGGTCTGGGGATGAAATGAAATGTATTTATCTACGAAAGGAAATAATTATATATGTGGGTAGTTAGTGGTAGGTAGATAGGTAGACAGGTTGGTGTATAGATTGGATGGATAGAAGACTAAGAGCAGAGCGGTGCGGAGCAGTGGTACAGGTGTGTGCTTTCTTTTCCTTCGTGTGTCACACACACACATACCATCGAGGTCAGCGCGCGGCGGCGACGGTGAAGAAGTCTGCATCGCTGTGTGCGTGTGCATCGAACTACAATTAGTAGAACAGACGACGAAGGTGGTGGTAAGTAAAACCACACGCGCTCTCTGCCACCTCAGTTCTTTGCCGTCCACGGAACAAGAGTTTCAGTTGCTGCTACTGCTGCTGCTGCTGGCATACGAAAAGTTGTTGTTGTTATTAGTAGTTGAGTGTTTTAGAGAAGTTTTAGAGTGAATTGGTGATGAGATGGAGATTAAGTGTTCGATCGTCGACTCGGATTTGAAACTATTATTAATTTAGTAAGCCCTACGTTAAATCTTCTCTAATTTAAATAATAATTATCTCACAAAAATTAAATAAATTGGACGCGAAACAACAGTCGCGTATTATTTCTATTGCCCACACTATTGTCTTCTCCTCCTTTCCTTTCCAATTCGCTGAGCAGCTAATTCGGTCAATCCGTTCGTTGCGTTAAGTCGAGTTGCGTTACGTTAACTGCATTTAAGAGATTTCAACACCCGTCGCTGCCATCGCCGCCGAATGCAGCCAACTAACCTTCCTTCCATCCTTCCTTTTCGATGCGGATCGACCGAAGAATTTTCTTTCTTTTGGAAAAGAACGCATATTGCCAGCGACCGGCCGACCGACCGACAGACCATGCTGACT
Source organism: Nicrophorus vespilloides (assembly GCF_001412225.1). Lineage (NCBI taxonomy): Eukaryota > Metazoa > Arthropoda > Insecta > Coleoptera > Silphidae > Nicrophorus > Nicrophorus vespilloides. The sequence goes on from NW_017097042.1 coordinate 36,948, forward strand.
GACACACTTTCCGATTCGAATCTCTTTCTTGTTGTTCTTTATGTTTTTATTTGTATTCTCCGTGGAAGGTTAGTTCACGTTAACTCACGTTTGCATTCCTCCTCATTTTCAAACGGTACACAGTCGTCTCGCTTGCACCGATGCTGCAAGACGAAGAGGTCATCAGGAGCGCGAGCGAGCGCGCGCGTTTTCTTTGCATCCGGGCGATTTAGCGCGCGTCCCGTTACTACAGACTACAATTAAAATTAATCAAGAATAATGAAACAGAGATGAAATGAAACAAATTGATCTCGATCGACATTGAAGACAATCTTGACTTGACTTTGTTCGTTGAGAAGATGCCGTAACGATTTTATTCCGACGACGACAATTGAAATCTGCGTTGCGTTACGTAACTCATATACGTATATGATTTTATTGTTTCTTGTTTCTCTCGCTTGCTTTATTTATTTTTTGCGTAATCAAAATAACGATGGCTATGATCATGATGTTGATGATGAAACGAACGGAATTTTAATGGAAAAACTGCGAATAAATCGCGAACGAGCGAATGCGCGCTCGTTCGTTCGTTCGTTCGCTCGAGTTTCTCTCCGTTCTCCGGGGAAATCTCACTTTCTAATCGCGAGGGTTGATCGATGCTTCGCCGATCGATCGATCAAACATGCTGAAGGTTTTATTTACTCTCGATTCCTACCTGACAACCACCGTACGTGTGTCAGTCAGCCAGTCAGCCAGTGACAATGACAACCAGATTGACATTTACGTTCTCCACCACGACAATTATTCAATATCCAATTTGTTGTCTGCGAAAAAGAATGAAACAATGATATATATATACAATGATAACAAAATCGATTTCAAAATTTAATTTCAAATCATAAACAATTTAACACGCCGCCGACAGATGACAATGCTCAATTGTTTCCGTTACGCGTAATTTGAAAATTCGGTTGTTATTGTTTTGTTTGGAGCTATTGTCATGGTGCCATGGAAACAATTAATTGGCGAACGCAAGTGACGATCGTCGAATGGTGGTAATATTGATGTCCACTTTATTATTATTATTTTGTTTGTTCCTGCGCCAACTACTTCGTTTTCTTTTGGCGACTCCGAGTCGCAGCAAAGAGTGTGTGTGTGTGAGAGAGAGAGAGATATTATTGCAATAAACGACTTTTGGACAACTTTCGTTTCGAAAATCGTGCGATCGTCGTCGCCGTCGCGAAACGTGTATTATTTACAAATAACAACAACGATGATTACGAGCGAGGAAAAACGGCTCTAGATTAAAATGTCCGTTATTTAAATTTTGCAGGAGAGGATCGACGACAACGACAACGACGAGTCGCTCCAATGTCCGTCGACTGCTACACACTGCAAGAATTACATCAAGAATAATGCTGCTGAGGACTCGCATCTGCGCTGGATCATGTGTGTGCTTCCTCCTGATGACCGGTGAGCGATTCAATCATCATCATCACATAAAAAGATGATGAAATTAAAAAAAAAAATAAATCACATAAATCAACAGTCAATTGGAAACGTCAATGGTATTTTTGTTTGTTATTACTAAATTGGCAATAACAAAATATGATGCCGTCACTTTTGCTGCTGCTGCTGATGCTGTTGTTGCATTGACATCAATTAAAAATTGACATTTAACAAGAATTTAAATGCAATTATTGCAACTAGTTGGTGGTGACAAGGGAATATTTGAAGAGAAATCACAAATGTGAATGGGTGAGAGAGAGAGAGAGAATTGTCGTTTAAATATATCGAATGTGCGCAATCAATAAAAGGTTGACGCTATTAACACAGCATTCCAACAGAGTTTAATAAAGAAAGAAATATCTCAAGTTTCTATATAGATTGAGTTCGAGTGTGTGAGTGTGTGTGTGTATTTGTACGTACGAAAGGAGTAAATAGAAAACGAGTCCGCAGGCAAAGGGAGCGGGGAGAGAAAAAGAGGTGAGATCCGTATTTGGGTATCAAAGTAAAAGTGTATTTATTGAAAAAGGAAGGAAGGAAGGAAGGAAGGAAGAAAGGTTGTATGTATGAAAATAGATATGTATGATAAATACATTTCTATTTGCTTGCCGTAAACGCTTTTCACATGTAATTCCAATTCGATTTTAATAAACGAACACACAGGCACACACACACAGGTACAATAACTCTCTCCTCTTTACACGTTTGCCTCTCCTATTCACTATTCTCTGTGCGTGTTTGTTTATACACACACACACACTTGTATATGTTGTGTTTGAGTAGGCAATTATCGAGTGTGCTGTGTATGTATGTATATGATACTTGTCAATATTTGCTTAGAGATCTATCGACAGTCTCAACGATCATCATCATCATATCATCCCTGCTGCAATCCAAACAATGCACGCTCGCAAAAACAAAAGGGTGCTTTCGAAACAGAGAACCGTGGATGTCCTCGATCCATCATCTCCGATTGTTGCTACCTGCCATTCTTCGCAAGAGGAGGAGGAGGAGGAATGATGTACCGTTACGCAACGAATTGATGCGGTCGATCATCTTCTTCTGATGATGATGATGAACAGATGTTGTACGAATTCATTCCATCACCTACTTTTATTTTTACAAAGAAATACAACAATCTAATATGTTCCAAATGTTCCAACGAATTGCAATTTCTCATTAATTCATATTTCTATTTTATAATTTTTTTTTGTTAAAGTCGTATCTGCGAGTCCTTGGGCGAGTGCCGAGGAGGAGCGCCTGGACGAGTTGCGAGACGCCGAGATCTACGATGCGGTCGTCGTGTCGATGAACGAGTTCCATCGGCGGCAGACGCGTAACGGCCAGCATCGCAAAAGGTAAGGATGAGGATGTGATTTTGGAATATTTGTTTCATTGTTTGTTTGTTTGTTTGCAGGGTGCGAAGGGAAGATCCGAGCGTGTGCTACGATGATGTGGGATGTTTCGCGGCGTCCGGTCCCTTCAGTTATCTGGACACGTTGCCCAGCAGTCCGGTGGAGGTGAACACGAGGTTCCTGCTGTATCCGGCGCAGAGCAAACGGCGGAGCGGAAATCCGCCGGGCGAGGTGCCCTTCCACAATCTGACGGACGCCTTCGTCTGGGCCAAGCAGGGCTTCAACAATTCCCTAACGACGAAGGTGATGATCCACGGTTTCGGCAGCGATTGCACCCACATCTGGGTGTACGAGATGCGAAGCGCCCTCATGGCAGTCGTAAGTTCATCGTCCATCCATTTGTCATCGTTGCTATTATTGTTATTATCATCATTGTTATCGTTTGCAGGAGGAGGCGAACGTGATATGCGTGGATTGGGGCAACGGAGCCCTCCTTCCAAACTACGTGAAGGCGACGGCGAACACGAGATTGGTCGGTAAGCAGCTGGCGATGCTGCTACGAGGTCTTGTCGAACAGGTCGGCTTCTCGCTGAGGAAGATGCACCTGATCGGGTTCAGTCTGGGTGCGCACGTGGCTGGTTTCGCGGGCGCCGAACTGGGCAATCTCAGCAGGATCACCGGCCTGGATCCGGCGGGACCGCTCTTCGAGTCGCAGGATCCGAGGGCTCGTCTCGATCAGACGGACGCCGATTTCGTGGACGTCATCCACAGCAACGGCGAGAATTTGATCCTCGGCGGACTCGGTTCGTGGCAGCCGATGGGTCACGTCGACTTTTACCCGAACGGCGGTCGCATGCAGAAGGGCTGCACGAACATCTTTGTCGGTGCCGTCAGCGACATTATCTGGTGTAAGTAATAGTAATAGCATATGCAAATGATATAATTTGATTTGATTTGATGTGCGCGCATTCACAGCTTCGGCAGTCGAGGGTCGTTCCCTGTGCAATCATAGGAGGGCCTACAAGTTCTTCACCGATTCCGTTTCGCCTCGTTGCCATTTTCCTGCGTTTCCCTGCAGCAGCTACGAGGATTTCATCGCCGGCAAGTGCTTTCCCTGCACCGAGGACAGGTATGCATGCATGCACGAGTGCAACTTGTGTAACATATCATATGTAAGAAGTATTGAATTTACTTATTTCTTTTCTTTTTTTCTTATATAAAGCAAATGCGGTAACATGGGTTACTATTCGGATCGGTCCAAGGGCAGAGGTCAACTCTACCTGATCACCAGAGACGAGGAACCATTTTGCGGTAACGATTTAAACATTTCTTCTTATTGATCATCCATTTAAAATGCATGTTTGAATGCAGCGCATCAATACCACATCAAAATCGAGAGTTCACCGAGCGACGTGCCGATCGTCAGTTACGGTAAGATCGAGGTGACGCTGATCGGCAACGAACTGCTCAACGAGACATTCACGCTGACGAGGAAGGAGGACGACGAGATGAAACTGGGTTCGTCCGTCTCGAGGATAATTGTGCCGCATCCGATCCTGCTGGAACCGGGCAAGATACAGGTGCAGTACAACGCGTACAGCGGTTGGCTTACCTCGGGATTGACGCAGTGGCGCATCGACAAGATCACGCTGAGCGACAGCTTCGGACGCAGCTCGTCGGTGTGCAAGAAGAACCTGGTGCTAGAGTCCGGGGTGCCGGTGACGCTGCCTCTGTATCCCGGTGAGTGCAACCTGCCGAAGGAAGGGAAAGCCGATAATCGGACAGCAGCAAATGACGAGGCGTACAGGACGGACGAGAGGACGAAGAACGTGACGGAGAAGAATCCGCTGCGCGATGCCTTCGACATATTTAGCATCCCTTGGAACGCGGATGACAACAACAACAATATTGACAGCGCGGAAACGGAGCAGAGCAGGGCGTTCAACACGAGGATCGTGAAGATGACGCGCTCGAATGCGACGTCGTCGTCGTCGTCATCTTCGGGTGGAGCGGAACGGGAGATAGTCGAGCCGGTGCTCAGGCCGCACGCGATGAAGATCGGCAGGTCGCACGATCTATCGAAACCGGAAATCACGGAGCCCATCCTCGGACCAACAACGGCCAGGATATCGACGACGACGAGGAAATCGTCATCGATCAACGGTAATCGTGAGCTTTTTTACAATTTCTACGATGTCGGCAACGAGAGCGATTGGATTCCGGCGCCGAATCCAACCGCGCAGACAGCCGACCAAAAGTGGAAGAGGCAGGACGACGGAAGATCGCCGCCACCGGAGGTGGTGATCGTTGCAGGTGGTGGAAGCAGCAGTGGCACCGGCACCACAGAGGATGCACTGAAAGTCATCGTGAGGACGGTGCAGATTCTGCCGCAGCGATTGGCGCGCGTCTTCGAAGAGGCCGAAAAGTACGCGAGGGAAACGATCCTGCCCTTTGTGAGCACTTACACTCCCAAATTTATAACAGATTTCATCACACCCAAGGAACCGCCGACTCCCAAATATCTACCCCTCAAGTACAACGAGGCCGAGCCGCACGATAAGAGACTGCTGCTCTCGACGTCCACCGAATCGACGACGATGTCGTCGTCGCCGTCGTCCACGATTGCCTCGAATGCATTTGAGTCGACAACCAGGTACAGCAACATCCAGAAGATCGGCAAGAGATCCGATAATATTGGGAAGGTGAGCGTGGTGTACGCGCAAACCCCCGCGACTGTTGCGGAAGTTGCGGCGCGAAAGTTGGTGGATTCGTCTGAGGTGAAGAAGGTGAAGACGAAAGGTGGAATCTACGTCGATTTGCCCGTATTCGATGACAACTACAAGGACATCAAGTACATACCATTGGTGCGGGAAAACAGTGCCAAACAGATTAGTTGAATATTTTAAATTATTAAACACGCACCCCCCTCTCACCCTTCCGACTTACTTTGACCTGTAAATATTATTATTACTATTAATATTATTACTTTTGTTATTATCTATATTATTATTATTGTATATGTGTGATGACAGTGTGTGCGTGTGTGTGTGTGTATCGAATCTAAGTCTAATTTTAGTTTTGAAGTTATATATTTATATATATGTATATTGTATAATTTTTACTATAGAAAAAAAAAGTGTAATAAAATTGAAATGAGAAGAAAGAAAGCGAGAGAGTTAAAATAGATATATAGATAGATAGAAATATGTATATATATATATATCATATATGTATATCATCCGTGATACTTTTCCAAGGGGGCGACACTGCACGAGTCCAAGAAACGTTCGAGTTCCTCCAGCCGTCTCACCTCGCGCTGGATGTGCTTCAGGTGACCCCAGCGCATCTGCTTCAGCTGCTTCACGAAAGTCGGCTCATCTATAAATGCATATTGCATTAAAAAACGTATATGCAAGAAAAGTTAATCGTTAATTATGATTTTTACCTAGTTGCGATTTGCACGAACATTGCGATCCCTTATTTTCGACGGCCGATGCTGATGATGACGATACCGCTGCCGCCACTGCCGTCGCTGCTGATGTGGTGGTACTTGCGGACGTAGAATTGCCGGGGGCGGCGAAAGAATCGGTCAGCGCTTGTGCAATCTCCAGGCAGAGATCCTTGTCCATGCGACCGCTCGACTGCTTCTTCAGCATCTCCACGGCATTCCTCGGATCCATCTGCAACGATCGACAATAATTAACGCTGCTGCTGTTGCTTCTTCTACCGTTGTTGTTGTTACTGTTTTTAACTTTACATTTTTATTGGGATTCTTTTCGGAAATGTTCGTGCCGAAATGGCTGCTCAGCGCCGTATCGATAAGGTTCACCACGTAACTCTTCGTGCGATGAAGTTCGAGGACGTCTTCGTTGGCCATCATCATCATCGCGGCGGCGTTTCGTCTATTCTTCGCATCGCCCATCTCCTTCAGTGCTATCGGTTTGATGGCGGCAGCCGTCGTCGTTCGTCTGCTTCCTCCGTCCTCGCTTTCGGACGTGTAGCATTTGCTGATGCTCTCCTTGATCTCCTGATAGTTGAAGCTCTTCGGAGCATCCTTTTCGGGCATCAATTCGGTCTGCGAGATTTTGTTGCGCACCATCGAAGTGACCGAGCCGATCCGCCTGCCCTTCGTCGTCTGATGCTGACTCTGATGCTGTCTGACTCGACGTTTGTCGTCGTCGTTGATAACGTCGTTCAGACCGTTCTCGGTAAGCTCGGAGAGAAGTTCGTCGAGCACGTCCGACGATATCTCCTCCACCTCGAACGTTTCGGCCGTCTTCATGATTTCGGGGATCTGTTGCCTGGTGATGCTTTGTACTGATTCGCTCGATCGTCTGATCGACTTCTCCTTGAGGCTGGGCGGCAGCCGAGGTTTCAGATGCTTCAGTAATTGCTGATCGGCAGCATTCGCATCCTCCGTTCTGCCGCTGCCGTCATTTGCGTTATTGTTGTTGTTCTTGCCAAAGATCTTTTCGTAGCGTTCGAGGATCGCGTCCAGACGGGACTTGGTCATATCGATCGACTTTTTCGACTCGGATTTTTTCGCAGCCTTCGCCGTAAAAGGAGGAGACTGCGACGGCGGATGAGGTGCCGTCGTCGTCGACACCGACGTCGGTAAACTGTGCCTCCTGACGATCTTCTGCGCTTCCAGTTGCTGCAGTTGCGGCTGCTGTTGCGGTTGATGCGTGTAAACTGTATGTTTGTATCTTCTATACGAGGCTGGATCCGGTTGGCATGCCAAAGGTAAGCAAAGGGCGGAAGGTCTTTTGTATACGGCTGCTATCGGTCTCCTCACGTATCTGCAATTCACACACGTAGCTCATTAAAAAATATTACTAATTTACGTAATTAACACACACACACACAGAGGATACAACAATCGGTGGTGAGTGCTTCAATTCGAACCTCTTGCAGCGTCGATGAAAGAATTAATTAAAAACGGAACTCTCGCTAATTGCTGCTGCGAAATGTACATTTGTACGTGTACGTGCGCGTATATTGAAGAATGCAACGCCACCTGAATTATTCATTTGATTTGAATGTTTTTTTTTGTTATTTTTTGTTTTTCATTTTTCTCGTTTCCCACGCCGAAATGTCAGAGCAGCCGTCGAGAACTTGCGGGAAATGTCCGTACGGCGGACGGTACGAGCGCGTTGCAGAGGAGAAGGGCGACTTTCTGCAGAAGAACACGATGCCGTCGCCGGATCTGATACACAAGGAGACGACGAAACTGAGGGATCCGAAGCTGGGTGTGCCCGCAACAGGTCTATCGCCAGATCTGCAAGCTGAACCCAACAAGCAGCAGCTCACACAAAAGCATCCGATACAGGATGCAGAGAAGCCGGATCCGATCGCCGAGGATCGGAAAGGATCGACGACGTACGGAAGTAATAACAAGGTGGGCTGCTGCTGCAAGAAGGGACACGCTAGAATGCTGGAGGAGGAATGCCGCGAAACGACGTACTCTCTGCCTAAAGGTGGTGATCCGCGATTGAACATTCTGCAGCCGCACGAACGACGCAACATTGCCTCGAACGAAACATCACCGCCAGTCGTCTCCAATGCCGTCGCCGCCGCCAACAACCAGCAGCAGCAGCAATTAAAGGGCATTCTAAAAAAGACGGCACCCGCAACGTGCCCATGCGAAAGAAATAGTAGCAGAGCGGACGAGCAAATGAAAGAGACGCCGACGACGATGCCCGATAGTCGTGAACTGCAGCAAGCTCGAGAACGGCTGGGTGTGACGAAAGTTGGTAGTGGTGATGGTGACGAACCAGAGATTCTTAGCAGAGAGTGCTACCTGCCGAAACCGGAGGATGAGCTGCCGAGGGAGAGGGACAACGAGATGGGACCGTTGGGGCCGTGGGCGACGGGACGTGTAGATTGGGGTCCTCTGAAGGGTCTGACGGGCACGAGACCCGTCGTCGACAAGTACTCGGTGGCACGTTTCAGCGAAGGCGAATGGCGTTCGCACAACAAGCAGGTGCTCGACAGCGTCGTCGGCTTTCAGCATCAGGCCAATCTGCTCGAGTACAACTCGAAGGAGGGCATCGAGCAGACGAGAGCGGCGACCGACAGGAATCAGGCGGACAGTACGAGACGTCTGAAGCAGAGGGAACAGGAGCTGCACAGGTGGAAGTGCGAGCTGGAGCGTGCGATAAGCGCCTCCGCCGAGGAGATAGCGATGATGCAGGAGCAGCGACGACGGCTGAAGCAGTCGATGGCCGTGCTGCAGTTGCCCGAATCGATTGCAGGAGAGTGTCTGGACAGGAGGACCGGTCGATTGGATCCGGAGCTGGTGAGGGATGAGGTCGAGGAGGAGCTGATCAAGGAGATGGCGTTGACGGCCGAGATAAGGGAACAGTTCACTCGCACCCTGATGGACGTGGAGCATCAGCTGCTCGAGGATAAGACTGCGAAAAATCGTCTCGAGTACGACTGGAGCGACAAGAAGCAGGCCAACGAAATCGAGTGCGTCAACGTTGCCCTCAATAACAGTTCGAACACGCTGCTGTTCAGACCCGGCGCCGTCGGCTTTCCCGACAACCAGTCGACTCAGGACCACTGGGAGACGTTCACTCGTGAGACGCTCGAGGAGTCTGAGATAACGCGACAGAGATCTGTTGCGTTGCGCGGCACACTGGACGCGATCCTCTCCGATGCGGCAAAGAATCTGCGCGCTCAGGCCGATCGGCTGGACATGGCACTTGCGAAGAGGATCTCTTGTACAGAGGAGATACGCACTCGACTCGAGAACGAGCTTCGCGGAATGCTCAAGAGATTGGCCGACATCGAGAGCACCATCTGCAATCTGAAAGATATGATACGTCGCATGGACATATCGATGAAGAAGGCCCAGACTCGACTGGACAACAGGCAGCTTCATCGGCCTCGGGTAGAGAACTGCAGGGATGTGGCGCAGTACGGTCTCGTCGACGAGGTGAAAAGCATCATGGACAGCGTGTCCGCACTCTCATCCCAGCTTCAGCAGGCCGAGGAGATTCAGAGCAATCTGATGATGTCGCGCAGCAACATCGAGCGCGAGATCATGGTGAAGAGGAAAACGTTGGAGATCGATCGAGACCGTTCGAAGAAGATCCGCTCGTTCTATCCCTCCGCAACGGCACTCTCCGGTTACTGAACAAAACAACAAATGCTCACCCGTCGACGGCAAAGTTTTATCCGCTTTCTCTCTTTTAATCCCCTTTTTCGTTGCTTTTCTATAACGCTGATCCGAGAGGGGGCTTATTATAAATCACAAGTTTAAATAAATAAATAAATATACCAACTGAAACAGAAACGCGCTTTGTTTTCCAACGTGATTGCTCCATTGAATCCATATTTCCATATAGACGCACAAGAACATACTCATTAACACGACAAAATATCCTTCCAAATGGATGTAAAACGGTTGCATTTAAAGCCGAACAATGAGCACGATGGTAATTATCCTCATTACTATTCAATTGGAGGTGTATCATCATCATTATCATCATCGTCATTATACATTCGCATATATGTTCGAGTTACAGCAACAGAAGTTTGTAATGAACAATTTTATAATATCTTCCAAAGACAACGACGACCATTATGAGTCGCAGGGCAAAGTTTGAACTGCTGTATCGACAGTGTCGAGCGGTGCGAGCCGTTCCCGCCTACGATTTCCAACATCTCCGTGGTGCAACATCGTCCTGCACCTGGTGGTGCAGATCGCTGCTTATAATTGCCGCTCTCTGTTTGCTCATTTTTTACCATGCATTGTCCTCATCCGCATCCACCAACAGTCCACCTTCGTACGTAAAACTGCATTTAATGCAGCTCGTGTCCGGCGCGTTGTACTTTATTCCCTTTTATTTTCATCACATCATCAACGTCGTAACCTCACACAAAAACAGAAAGAGATGGTGGTCCCTGTTGACCGTCGTCTGTAGATTGGACGCATATCTTCAACCTAAAGACGATGCCTCCTCCTACTCCCCCATCTTCGAATTTCTTTTAGGCCACTTGATCTGGGCTTACTACGCTTTCGGAACGCTCGGCTTCAGATCGATGACTCCCAAGGGCATTGGGTTTGTGGACGCACTAAACTGCATCAGCACCTACCTCGTATTCCAGCGATCGCTTCTCATCTACAATCTTATCGCAATGATCGGTGATTGCGTCGAGGCTCTCAACAGGATGATCGTCGCAGATTTCAATTCGAAGAGGAAACTTCGAACGGCCGCAAAGATCCGTTTAACGTTGAGTTCTACGGTCCACAGATTCAACGATCTCTTCGCCCTCGATCTGCTGCTCCTCTTCATCGAGATGTTTGCTGCACTCTTATTTTTCCTCAACCTCATCGTCATGCCAGATCGTGTATTGAGCTACTTTGACTTTTGGCTGTACTCGGTTCGCATCGTTCACGGCCTCTTCTTAATCGTAACTAACTATATTATATCATCATATCTTGAAGATGGTCGTGATAACAACGGAATTTGTTGCAGGTTTGCGTTTGCAAGATAACCAGGGGAAACGAGCGTATAATATCCCAGGGTCTGCAGACGAGAAGTACGGCTTTGTCGATCCTAAGGAAAACAACGTTGAACGAAAATTTAACGACAAAAACCGAACTGCTTTTCCTCTCGACGATCTCCAAGAAACCGTTGCATTTCACCTGCAGATTCTTCAACATCACCTCCGAAGCTGTACTCGTCACCTGCGGATTATTGGTCTCCTATTTAATAATCGTTCTCACGGTGCAGTGAACTGAAGTGGCGAAGACATGAATCGTATTTACTCGACGAGATCAATGCATCAATATATTTCGTAAATCTTCAATTTTTCATTCGTCGCGCCCTTCACTTCGCCAGACGCAAAAGAAAAGCGAATATATATTTATAAAAGGGTGCTCCGTTTTCTTTTTTGTTGCATTGTTGCGCTCCATCCCAAAGGGCAGACTTTAATATTGCCGAGCACCACCAGTACGTGCCTAAACAAATCCGAGAAAGAAAATCTATCCTTCCTTCATTTGAAGAGAGAATAATGTTTGAAGAGACGTGATGTTCGATTTCTTCTTTGAGACGCGCGGGTAGGCGAACCGTGTTTCGGCTGCGATTAATTTTGATGGAGCGCACAATTTGGGCCATCCTCGTCATCGTCTTCCGACGTTACTCGCACAGTAATAGAAGCGGTAGAAGCGGAAAGAAGAAAGGAAGGAAGGAAGGAAGCCGGATTTATTCAAATTTTATACGTCCCACGGGTGGCATACAATAGATATTAATGGAGAGTTATGTTAAACGCCAAGTTTAAGCTGAATAATAGCAGTAGTGCACGTGGAGTTAATTGAAGCGATCCGCTCCGCTCCGCTCTCGTTTGAAACCACCTCTACACAATGCAATTGAAGATGAAACGATAAATTGCAATTAACCACGCAAAGTTGAATTGAATTGTAGATAGCGCAGACATTTGGCAAATAAGATGAACATCCACATTGCAATGCAAATCTATTCGCTTCGAGTGCGATGCTGCAATAACTTAAGCAAAAAAACGTTACCTCGGGGTCCTCACGGTGACTGGATGCCTGCGCATCATCTGTGGCGGCGGCTGCTGCTGTCCCTGATGCATCTGCTGTTGCTGCTGCAACTGCTGTTGTCTATGGATGGCGGCGGCTGTGGCCGCAGACGGAGCCCTCTGGAGTGGAAGGACAGGGCTCCTGGGGACGGTGGCGACGTGAGGCAAGCTCTGATGATGATGATACTGCTCCTCGGTGTAGTACCCTCGGGTGGCCTGGGGTTGAGTCTGCGCCGGAACCACAATCCTCTTCCTGTACATCTGCTGCGGTACCATCGTTCCAGCAGGTGCAACCGAGGAAGGAAGAGCCGGAGGAAGAGGAGGCTGAATTGTTCTCGTCGCCCCATGCTGCTGCTGCTGCTGCTGTTCGTAATAGTATCTGCGAAAATGAGCGTAATTAATGAACGTAACGTGTGTATAAATAGGAATTACTGCGTCCTAATAAATTTATCCTGGCATCGCTGGATAAAGGTGGAGGAGACGGGCGCAACCCAAGTGGAAGCTTTTCATTATGTGAGACGAAAGAAAAATGGTTTCAAGCAGAGAGAGAGAGAGAGAGAGAAAGTATCGTCGTACACGTTGACAACGTACGGTCGCATCAAAAGGGGAATTTAATCATCCCCCTCCAACCTGACCTACATCAAACAAAAGACGACGAGGGTTGGGGAGGCGAGGATGCCTCCACTTGCAGTCAGTCAGTTACTTTTGTACGATTTCACGCATTCAAATACTAACTAATTAGGTATATTTTTTGTAATGATGCTCACTCCGGTCTAATGAAGACGCCGCCACCCTGATGATAGACCTCTGAGTTTTTACGTCTATACAGCTCTGTAAAGTCGGCTGTTGCTGCTGCTGTTGCCTGCGGTGATGGTTGAGCTGCTCCTACGTGCTGCTGCTGCTGATGTGGCTGCATCTGATGAGGAGGAGGTGGAGGAGAATCTGAGAGGCCGTCGCTCTCGGAGTAGTCACCCACGTATCCTTCACCATCATCGTAGTAATATTGCTGCTGCTGCTGATGGTGCTGCTGCTGCTGTTGATGTTGTTGTTGAGAGACGCCGTATGTGAATTGCTGTCGTGGTTGTTGAGGCGGTCGAGAAGACATCTCTGTAAACAAACAAACAAACAAATGAACGAGGGATGCAAAAGAAAACGTTGAAAAATTGATTGTAGAATGTTAGATGTGCGATACATACTTTATCGCCGATCGTGTATTGAACATTTATAAATTTGATGCAGTCATCTGAGTGATCCGTCGAGACGATCTTCTCGTTGGACGGAAGAAACGCTTCGTGGTAGAAGACGCGACGACAATCACGACCGGTCAAACGTCAGAACTCGTGCGGGAGAGACAGACGCACGCCTCACCGCTGACATATATTACATTTGCAGTCTTCATTTATTTTCTAAATCCACAGTCAACTTGTTACTTTTGATCATCATCACCAAAACCACAAACCTACAACCCTCCACCCCTACATCCGATACAGAAATCATAATAATTAAATTGTTTAATTTGAAAATTGTTTTATTAATACGAATTTCCATTTTTCATTATTTAAATTTAAAATTTAATTGTATTATGGAGAAGGTGCTGGTACTGAGCCGCGATTGGCAGAGAGAGAAAGAGGGAGGTGCGCGAAAATCTCTGTTGCTACATTCAGTCCGGTGTTGTGCAGCGTACGGTGTGCGTCAAATCGGTTTTGTTCAGTGAGATTAATTAATTTGGGGTTAATTAACCGGTGAGTCTTTTGCTAATAGCTTTCCCTAATCGACTTATATCGTTTATTTCGTGATTTCTCATTATTTTAACGCTGATAATTCGAATTTAATATCGACCGATGTGCATCTACAATTGTAACTATTTTTTTAATTTTCGTAATAATATCATATTTCAGTCGTATTCGAATCTATTTTGTTTTTATTGTTGTTAATTTTCCAACGCCACCGTTCGATTTGTTGTTGATTGCGCAGGTGGTGGGTGGAGGGGAGGTGATCGATCGTTTGAGTCGCGAGTGCGCGTCGCTAACTTCAGTCCTATATTCGACAGCGCACACTGCGCATCGCTTTAATCGCGCCTCTTGCTAATCTTACTTGCATCGCGTAAGTGTTTCTTCTCGCGCGTCGCTACAATGAAATTAACAATTCAAATTGGATTCATTAATTGTGCTAATTGGAAGTCAACAGGATAATTACAGGTGAATTTTTACACTTATTCCAATTTGATTTCGGGGGCAATTAATATGATTTTTTTTCATAAATAATTGCATTGAATTTCCATAATATTTGTTCGCGAATCAAGTGCGTAGATTGTTGATTTGGAATTAGATAAATTCGGGTTAAAATTAATTTCTTTGCGATTGCACAATATGGCGTAGGGACGCGTTCTCCCCCCACCACCACTTTATATTGTTCGCGCCAAATAAACATCTGGTAGCAACAATGCTATTCTTATCGCAAAAAAAAAACAATGCGAGTGGGTACGAGGCTTTCTTTTGAGACGCTTAGTAGTTGTTCGCTGCGTTTGTATCCGCTCCGGTATTAAAAGCTTTACAAATTCAAAATTGTTGTGCAACTCGTGAATCGGGTTGTGTTTTTGGCGAAATTCTTCGGCGAAGATCACGATCCAATTGGATTTTGTGGGGGGCGATCAACCGTGAGTAATTAATTTGATTTTTTTTATGAAAACAAATCGTTTTGCATTGAATGTTTCGTGATTTGTTCGCGAATCAAGTGCGTAGATTGTATGGAGATGTGCGTTTTCCTATTTTGATTTGGAATTAGAGAAATTCGGGTTAAAATTAATTTCTTTGCGATTGCACAATATGGCGTGGGGACGCGTTCCCCCACCACCACCACTTTCTATTGTTCGCGCCAAATAAACATCTGGTAGCAACAATGCTTTTCTTATCGCAAAAAAAAAAACTGCTTGCCTGGAACGGGTTGGTACGATGATCGCGGCGTCCCCACGCCACAGTTGTGCGCGTCCCTTTCTTAAGTTAACATCGCTCTGATTGCAAATGCGCGATAATTATTCAAAATTAATAGATTCTTATTAGATTTGAGTGGATATCAACATTACACGATAAACCGTGAGTAATTCAACACTTTATTTTCAAATTTCGGGGAAAACGCGAGCCCCTAGATCCGCTGTGATCTGTCGGTGATTGCTCGCATATTTCGGATACGAGCAACGACCTTAACGGATGCACCTCGAGAAGGTTTTAGCACAGGCGGCCTTGCAATTCCATGCGAATCAAGAAATTAGGTCTTGCCATTCCATGCGAATCACTGCGAACGTGATTAACGCATAGAATGACCTGGTATTTTCAATACCTTGCATCCATATTATAG